>NC_063183.1:31893419-32048419 GCF_023159225.1 Perognathus longimembris pacificus | reverse complement strand
GCTAATATGCTGCCTCCCAACAGATGGGCACCAGTCACCGGAGAGTCTAAAAAAGATCTGCATAGAAGACTCTGTTAGTGAGGCTCTAGCACTGTCTAGGGGAGAAACAGAATAGTGAAGAAAAAAAACATGATTCAAGGATATGCTGTAGGGGCTGGGAATGTGGCTTAGTGGTAGTAGAGTGCTTGCCTAGCATACACGAAGCCCTGAGTTCAATTCCTCGGTACTACATAAATGGAAAAAGCTGACGTGGTGCCGTGGCTCAAGTGGTAGAGTGCTAACCTTGAACAAAAGCAGCTCAGGGACAGTGCCCAGGTTCTGAGTTCAAGTCCTGGGACTAGCAAAACAAAACAAAACAGAAAAACTCTACCTGAAAATTTAACCAATGCAAAAAGGAGCTGGAGGTTAAGTGGGAAAGTGACTGCCTAGCAAGTGGGAAGTCCCAACTTCAATCTCCAGCATGGTTAAAAACTGAACAAAAAGAAGCCAGGGACAGTGCCCAGGCCCTGAACTGAAGACCTAGGATTGGAAAAAAAAGTATACAGATATATACATATGTTTATATCATATGTATGTATATAATATATACTGTATTAGAGAGCAAGTGAGTGACCAAGTGAGAGACAGACAGACAGACACACACACACACTCTACCACTAGGCCATATTCCCAGCCCCCAGAAACCCTTCTGTACATTATCTTTATAATAAAAATAAAAACATTAAACTAAAGAACATTAGGATGTTTTATAGTCCTAAAATTTAACATAGACATGATTATGTTTTTATTATGCACATTTAATTTCCTTCCTGTTGATATCCTACGCAATAAACACTTCCCTGGTAATTAGGGATATGAAGTAACTTGCAACCAGAAAAGTATGGCCCAGACTGTAAGCTTAAACTTAGTAACATTATACATTTAATTTCTTTTTTTGTGTGTGTGGTACCTCACCCTCGCTCAGCTTGTGGCTCCTATACCATTTCAGTCACCTCCAGCCCACAATTGAATTTCTAATCTACCAATCAGAGCTTCTTTGAGTATCTCAAGCTTGCTCATCATCCCTCGGAGAAAGTGACCCAACGTTGACATCCAGGTCGAGAGGAGAGGGGGTTCACCTCAGGGCAGCTGGGAAGGGTTTGGAGCAGGGGGGGCTTCCCTGGCACGGAATGCGAGGCTGGGGCCTGGCGGGAAGCGTGTGTGCGGACGCTATGAAATGAACCGGCGCTGCCAACCTGTTCTGCGTGTGAGGCCGGCCGCCTTTCCCCGGTTCCCTCCATGCCCACGCGCTGTAAGGGCTTGGGTTAGGGAAACCCACAAGGGTGGCGGGACACGCCCGTGGCCTCTCTGGAGAGCCCCAGCTCCTTCCCCCCCCCGCCTCCCCCCCCCCCCCCCCCCGCCACACCACACGGTTCCCCAGGAGGGTCTAGTCGGCTTCTAACGCAATCCCCAGGACGGGTTCCACGCTCACGCGAGGCCCTCGCTCGCCCTTCTCCTCCCCCCCCGGTGGAAGGCCGGGCGTGGACGGGGAGGGAGGGAATCACCCACCCCGGCTGTCTCGCTGCAGCGCCCGCGGTCCCGGGCAGACGCTGCAAGCCCGCCCCACGAAGGCTAAGGCTCAGCGTGTCCCACCCGCTCCCCCCCTCCGGGCCACGCCGCGGAGGCCGGGCCGGGTCGGGCCCGGGAGCGGTGCCCTCCCCGCGCCGTCTGAGCCGCCGCGGCCCGGAGGTGAGAGGCCGGAAACCCGGAGCGGTGGTTTTCCCGGCGTTCCCCGCAGCGCGGCCTGGGGCGCCAGACACATCCCGGCGTGCACCGGGGAGCGCCCCGCGGCGACGGCCCCCGGGCTCCCGCTGGGGCTCCCCGCCAAGTTACGCCGGGACGTGCGACCGTACTTAGTTTCGGGACGCCGGTCTCTTCCCGCCCCCCCCGCCGCCTCCGCTCCCCCCTGGCTCCCCTTCGCGGATGGAACTCCGTGAGGGCCGAGGAGGAAGACAACTTCCCACCACGCTCCCGTTCCGCGTGCGAACCACTTTCGGCGCCGCTTCGAGCACGGTGCCAGGCGATTAGCGGCCGAGGGCGGGGCCTGGGAGCGCCACGTGACCGCGGCGGGTAGCCAATGACGAGGCAGGTGGTCCGGCAGCGCGAGGCCTCCCGGACCCCGGTGCGGAGCGGAGCGGCGCGGCGCGGCGCGTGGGCCGAATCCCGTCAGCTCCGGCAGGTATGCGCAGGCGCTGTGCTCGACACGCGCTCCGTCCGTCCCCACGCGCCCTGTGGCGTGTAACTGGCGCGAGGTGTTAAGAGTCTGTCGTGGGTGTTTTCACGGGCCGGAGGTGGGGGGGGGGGTGAAACGGCGAGGCGGGGGTGGGGGGGGGGGAGAACTGCGAGCGTCACGTGCGCGCCTCAGCCAATCGCTGGGCGAGGCGCACCGACCGCTTTCTCCCCGGCGCCCTGGGGTGCGACGTGTACCGTGAGTTTAGCCCCAGCCCTCCGAGGTCTGAGCGCTTTCTTTCGACGCGCGTGTGAGGCCTGTGAGGCCTGGCCACGGCTTTCCCCGCCGTCCGGCTCCGCGGCGAGCACGGACGACAAGTCCTCGGCAAAATGGCTGCTGGAAAGAGTCGCCGAGCCGGGGCAGCGCTGGGGCCGCGTGAAGGTCACATGACGAGGTTGGCAGCGCGTGCTGCTGGCGCGGGGACGGGGGGGGGCGGGGAGTGTGGGGAGTCACGTGTCTGCCCGCGGCGGCGGCGGCGGCGGGGGGCAGAGGGGGGGGCGGTGTCGGGCGTCTGTGGGCCGCCAGATGGTCGGTGGGGCTTTTTCCTCTTTCCTGCTCGAAGCGCGGCGAGCGTCGGGGAGAGGCCCGGCGGTGTGGCGGGGTGGGGACGGGATCGCCGGGTTGCAGGCCTCAGGCTAGGTCTGTAATCACCCGAGAGCCGTCGGTGAGATCTGAGGTCGCCCGCTCAGGGCCTCCCTCAGGGTCTGTCATTACCCAGCCCCGGTTACCCGGAGATGACAAATAATACCGGGTGGAGGGAGGGCCCAGCTTAGAACCTGTGGGGCTCTGGGTTGCAAAAAGTTACCACCGATTATTACTGCCTACCCCCCCCCCCAAAAAAAAAGAGCATCACCCCCCCCCCTCCGCCATTCCTTCCCTAGGTATTACAATGATGGAGGTAGTTTGTCACAAATAGTCTGGATATTTTCCATCTTTACCAATTCCTTTTTTTTTTTTTTTTTTTTTGCCAGTCCTGGACCTTGAACTCGGGGCCTGCGCACTGTCCAGGGCTTCTTTTTGCTCAAGGCGAGCCTCACTCTGCCACTTGAGCCACAGACTGGCCATTTTCTATATATGTGGTGCTGTGGAATCGAACCCAGGGCTTCTATGTATATGAGGCAAGCACTTTTGCCACTAGGCCACATTCCCAGCCCCAACCTTTAAATTTTTTAAAAAAACTTTTATTTTTTTTAGGGGGCGGGGCAGTCTTGGGCCTTAAACTCAGGGCCTGAGCACTGCCCCTGGCTTCTTTTTGCTCAAGGCTCTACCACTTGAGCCACAGCGCCACTTCTGGCCATTTTCTACATATGTGGTATTGGGGAATCGAACCCAGGGCTTCATGTATAAGAAGAGGCAAGCACTCTCGCCACTAGGCCATATTCCCAGCCCGGCCTTTGTATTTTTTTGAGAGCTGAATCTGAAAAATACATTTATTGAATCATCATAACAGCAGTTAACATATGTATGTTTTCTGTTTTGGTAGTGCTAGGGATTGAATGCTAGGGTCTGGCCCATGTTGGACAAGTGCTTTACCACCAAGGGAGGTACACCCATGACCTCATGTGTTTTTTTTAGACACAGGCTCATTTAGCACCCAGGCTTGCCTCAAACTGTGATGTTTCTGCCTCAGCTTCCACAGTGCTGGAATTACACGTGTACACCACCACACCTGGTTTCCATGTATGCTTACTTTTCCTGTATATTTCTTAGACAATTTAGTGTTCATTGCAAACCTATGAGGTAAGTACTGTTATTTCCATTTTGCCATTGAGCAAAAGGAGAGATCATAGCGAGAGAGAATGATTTGCAGTAATTTATATAGTTTATAATTTTGCATAATTCTAGTGAAAGTTCTTTTTAGAAAACTTGGAAAAGTGATTCTAAAATCTATTTTGAGGAATGTGATTGTTAAAGTAGGAAAGTAAGGGGCTGGAAATGTGGCTTAGCGGTAGAATGCTTGCCTAGCATGAATGAAGCCTTCAATTCCTCAGTACCACATACACAGAAAAAGCTGGAAGTGGGGCTGTAGCTCAAGTGATAGAGTGCTAGCCTTGAGCAGAAGAAGCTCAGGGATTGTGCTCAGGCCCTGAGTTCAAGCCTCAGGGCTGGCCAAAAAAAAAAAAAGTAGGAAAGTAAAAGAAAAAGGTAGGAGAGGTTTGTTCTAGTAAATATATATATAAAAAATGAGTGAGGGGCTGGGAATATGGCCTAGTGGCAAGAGGGCTTGCCTCCTATTCATGAAGCCCTAGGTTCAGTTCCTTAGGACCACATATATAGAAAAAGCCAGACATGGCACTGTGGCTCAAGTGTTAGAGTGATAGCCTTGAGCAGAAAGAAGCCAGGGACAGTTCTCAGGCCCTGAGTTTAAGCCCCAGAACTGGCAAAAAAAAAAAAAAAGAACACTTGTCCAGGTATCTATATAGGATAGTTGTTTGAAGCATTGCTATCAGAGTAGACTGCATAAAAGCAGAGATGGATAGTTATTATGTAATATGCCCTTTGATTGATAGAAATACCATGAAGTTAAAAGACAAATTTGCCTTTTCAATATTCATTTAACCTAATTATAGCCCCTACTGTGTGCTAGCCAGTTTTTCAGATGTGGAGGATGCAGCAGCAGTGTTGCACAAACTGGAAAAGTAATGAATTCTTTTAGGCCTGAGTTCATGATCTTAATATCTAATATTTAGGGAAAAGATGCCTAGGTAATCACACATAAATGAAAACATTGAGGCTGGGAATATGGTTTAGTGGTAGAGTGCTTGCCTAGCATGTACGAAGCCCTGGGTTTGATTCCTTAGTACCACATAAACAGAAAAAACTAGGAGTAGCACAGTGGCTCAAGTGGTAGAATGCTAGTTTTGAGCAAAAGAAGCTCTTAGACCATGCCAAGGCCCTGAGTTCAAGCCCCAGGACTGGCCAAAAACAAAACAATGAACCAGTGGCTCAAGCCTGTAATCCTAGTTACTCAAGAGGCTGAGATCTGAGAATCCTAGTTCAAAGCTAGCCTGTGTGTGGGGCTGTGACCCTCTTATCGCTAATCATTCACCCAAAAGCCAGAAATGGAGGTGTGGGTTGTGTGGTAGAGCACTACTAGCCTTGAACAAAAAAGCTCAGGGAAGGGCCCAGGCCCTGAGTTCAAGCCCTGGGACCAGAACAAAAAAAAATGTAATTTTCCCTATAAACAATGTAAAACCAGTCTAGAGAGTCACAGATGTAATGATAATATCTGGCATTGCCATTGGAGCTGGGAAATCAGCAGTGCTATACCTTGCTGTTGGTAGGTCATTACATATGAACATACTTTTTTTTTTCTTTTTGCCAGTCCTGGGGTTTGAACTCAGGGCCTGAGCACTGTCCCTGGCTCTTTTTGCTCAAAGCAAGCACTCTACCACTTGAGCCACAGTACCAATTCTGGCTTTTTCTGTATATGTGGTACTGAGGAATTGAACCCAGGGCTTTATGTATGCGAGGCAAGCACTCTACCACTAGGCCATATTCCCAGCCCCAATAGTTTTTTGAGGGCATGTTAGCCATACACGTGTGTGTGTGTGTGTGTATGTATGTGTGTGTCTTTGTGTGTGTGTGTATGTGTGTGGTCGTGGGGCTTGAAATCAGGGCCTGGGCCCTGCCCTTGGGCTTTTTTACTCAAGCCTAGTGCTCTACAACTTTGAGCCACAACTCCACTTCCAGTCTTTCTACTGGGGTTGGCTTTGAGCTGCAATCCTCAGATCTCAGCCTCCTGAGAAGCTAGAAGTACAAGCATGAGCCACTAGCACCCCACCCTAGCCATAATTATTGAAAGCACTAAAAACCTCAGGTTCTTGGACTGAACAGCACTAACTAGTAAGTTTGCAAAGATGTTCATTGAAGAGTTGCCTTGCTGGGCATGGTGGTACACATCTGTAGGAAGCTGGAGGTAAACAAGTTTGATGCCAGCTTGAGCTACTTAGAGACCCTATGTAAAAAAAATAAAGTATTTGTAGCAGGCTCTCCTATCCCACATACTGGGCTACATAGTGAGACCTTGTCACAAAACAACGACGACAAAAAACAGTTATTTATTTTTCCAGTCCTAGGGCTTGAAGTCAGGGCCTGGGCACTCCCCCTGAGCTTCTTTTTGCTCAAGGCTATCACTCTACCACTTGAGCCACAGCACCACTTCTAGCTTTTTCTGTGTATGTGGTACTGAGGAATGGAACCCAGGTTTGATGCATGCAAGGCAAGAACTCTACCACTAATCCCAGCCCTTTTTTTTTTTTTTTGGCCAGTCCTGGGCCTTGGACTCAGGGCCTGAGCACTGTCCCTGGCTTCTTCCCGCTCAAGGCTAGCACTCTGCCACTTGAGCCACAGCGCCGCTTCTGGCCGTTTTCTGTATATATGTGGTGCTGGGGAATCGAACCTAGGGCCTCGTGTATCCGAGGCAGGCACTCTTGCCACTAGGCTATATCCCCAGCCCCCTTTTCTTTTCTATTCTTGACTACAATTCTTCTTTTCTGCACTGTTGTACTTACTTTTGTTGGCTCCCTGACTCTGAGTGGGTGGTAGCATCCTGTTTAGGGAAAAAAAATTGTGGTAAGTCCCTGAGTACTGGTGGCTCATGCCTGTAATATTAGCTACTCAGAAGTCTGAGATCTGGGGCTGGGAATATGGCCTAGTGGCAAGAATGCTTGCCTTGAGCCCTGGGTTCAATTCCTCAGCACCACGTATATGGAAAAGGCCAGAAGTGGGGCAGTGGCTCAAGTGGTCGAGTGCTCGCCTTGAGCAAAAAGAAGCCAGGGACAGTGTTCAGGCCCTGAGTCCAAGGCCCAGGACTGGCAAAAAACAAAACAAGAAGTCTGAGATCTGAGGATTACAGTTCAAAGCCACTCTAGGGGGCTGGGAATATGGCCTAGTGGCAAGAGCGCTTGCCTCGTATGCATGAGGCCCTGGGTTCAATTCCTCAGCACCACATATACAGAAAATGGCCAGAAGTGGTGCTGTGGCTCAAGTGGCAGAGTGCTAGCCTTGAGCAAAAAAAAAAGCCAGGGACAGTGCTCAGGCCCTGAGTTGACGGCCCAGGACTGGCCAAAAACAAAACAAAACAAAGCCACTCTAAGCATGAAAATCCTTGAGACTCTTATCTGCAATTAACCACCTAAAAATCCAAAGTAGCACTGTGGCTCAAAGTGGTAGAGCACTAGCCTTGAGCAAAAGAGCCCAGGGACAGACAACACCAGGCCCTGAATTCAAGCCCCACTTCCAACCAAAAAAAAAAGGTAAGTCTTCAGAGTCACTTTTCATTTGTTGTGTAGTTTTTCCTAATTTCTAAATGTATTGATCCCTCACTGTACAGAATTTCCTCAGAACTATTGTTCTTTGGCTCAACAGAAGTATACTTATATATTTATTTATATTTTTTGCTAGTCCTGGTGCTTGAACTCTGGGGTTGGGCACTGTTCCTGAGCTGCTTTTTTGCTCAAGGCTAGCAACTCTATCACTTGTGCCACTAACAACTTTTTCTGTGTACGTGGTACTGAGGAATCAAACCCAGGGCTTCATGCACACTAGGCAAGCACTCTACCACTAAACCACATTCCCAGCCCCCAGAAGTTATATTTTTATCAGTTGGTATTCTGAGTAGTTTCTTTGTTTTCCTAGTGCTAGTCATGTGATACATCCTTAATTACTATTGTTTAAAAGTTTAGAATTATCAGGCACCTGTAGCTCACGCCTATTATACTAGCTATTCGGGAGACTGAGATCTGACGATTGAAGTTTGGAACCAGCCCAGGCAGAAAACTCAGTGATACTCTTATCTCCAGTTGAACAGCAAAAAAAACAGAAGTAGAGGCGTGGCTCCAGGGCATAGTGCCAGTGTTCAGAGAAAGAGCCAAGCAAGAGCCAAGCAAGACCCAATCCAGGCCCAGTACTAGTGCGGGCGCACGTGTGTGTGTGAGTGTGTGTGTGTGTGTACACACGTGTGTGCAGAAAAAAAGTTCTGGAAGTGGAGACTGGAGGCATGGCTCTAGTGTAGAGCATTAGCCATGAACCAAAAAGCCCAACAGAAGTGTGAGGCCTTGACTTCAAACCCCAATATCACAGACACACACACACACACTACAAGTTTTAATTTGACAAGAGAGTAAAATTAGGTTTTATAATATCTTATTTGATTACTAGCTGAGATTTTTAGAATTTTTTTACTATGGCAACTTTTTGGTTTGTTGGCATTGTAATCTTTTTTTTTTTTGGCCAGTCCTAGACCATGAACTCAGGGCCTGAGCACTGTCCCTGGCTTCTTTTTTGTTCAAGGCTAGCACTCTGCCACTTGAGCCACAGCGCCACTTCTGGCCATTTTCTGTATATGTGGTGCTGAGGAATCGAACCCAGGGCCTCTAGTGGCACTCTTGCCACTAGGCCATATTCCCAGCCCCGGCATTGTAATCTTAACCAGTATAAAGTTTAAAGAAATGATGTCTGTTAAGAGTCTTAGTTCAGATACATGTTAGAAGTGTTTTAAACTGTAGGGTTGTATAATACTTATTGTTTGGAGGCAAGCTATTATAATAGATTCTTCCTTTACTTGCCCACTTTGCCACCTACCTTCTCAGTAGTCAAGAATTCTATTTTAGCATTATGTGTACTTTGAGCTCTTTGCTAGAGAAGGAACCTGATGTAACAAATCCAGTAGACTCAGCAGTACTCACCCCAGGGATGCCCTTTAAATTGTTGTGTGGAAGGAGGCTTAATGGTGTCAACTGTGGGGGTGAAGGTTTCAGTCTGGAACTCGAAGTATGGCTGATTATTTTGTCATCCCAATGCGAGCATGTATTTAATGCCTATATGGGTATTGCAGAGGTGTTGTTGGGGACCTACAAAAGAAACAAAAGACACGGTTCCTTGCACATGAGGCCTTGAAAATTTAGTTGAGGAACTAAAACAGGATTAAAAAGGAATTTAATCCTAGCAAGCAACAAGTCACTAAGTACAAAGTGCTGTATTATGGGATCGGGGACTTTATTTCTACCCCTGCTTACATTCTCAGAGTTATATATGGTCTTAGGTTGTTACCAATTTTCAGCATGTTTTACTTAACTTGCAAGCTTTGTATTCACATCTTTCCCTCCTTCTTTTTTTCCCCCTGGTCGTGGGCCTAGGTACTATCCCTGAACTTTTTCCCTCAAGGCCAGCACTCTACCACTTTAAGCCATAGGGCCACTTCTGGTTTTCTGGTAGTTAATTGGAGATAAGAGTCTCACTAGGGCTGGGAAGGTGGCATAGCAATAGAGCGCTTGCCTGACATGATGAGGCCCTGAGTTCCATTTCTCAGTACCACATAACCAGAAAAAGCCACAAGTGGTGCTGTGGCTCAAGTGGTAGAGGGCTAGCCTTGAGCAAAAGAAGCTCAAGGACAGTGCCCAGGCCCTGAGTTCAAGCCTTGGGACTGGCCCCCCCCCCCAAAAAAAAAAGTCTCAATACACATGTGCTGCCAACATCCAGTTCCTCTGTATATTAGTTGGAGGGAGGGGGCGGGTTTCATTTTTTTTTTGCCAGTCTTGGGCCTTGAACTCAGGGCCTGAGCACTCTCCCTGGCTTCTTTTTGCTTAAGGCTAGCACTCTGCCACTTGAGCCACAGCGCCACTTCTGGCCGTTTTCTGTATATGTGGTGCAGGGGAATTGAACCCAGGGCTTCATGTATAGGAGGCAAGCACTCTTGCCACTAGGCCATATCCCCAGCCCCGGGTTTCATTGTTAATAGCCTGTATTCCAGTCAATCTCATCTTTTCTATTACAGTACCTGCTCCTCTGGCCCTGCCAAGGTTTCCATGTTATATTTTCATAGCTGCAAATAATTTTGACAGTAATCAACTTTTTTTTTGCTAATGTTGGGGCTTGAACTCAGGGCCTGGGTACTGTTCCTGAGCTGCTTTTTTGCTCAAGGCTATCGTTTTACCACTAGAACCATACTTCTGGCTTTTCCTAAGTAGTTTATTGGAGATTAGAGTCTCACAGGCTTGCCTGCCCAGTCTGGCTTCAAACCACAGTCCTCAGATCTCAGCCTTCTGAGTAGCTAGGATTATAGGTGTGAGCAACAGGCACCTGGCTTCAACCTCTTTTAACCCTACTTAATAGGCATTTTGTTAACCACCTTTTTGTTCCATTCTGATTGTTCTCTGATTGTTGTCATTTTTTGTACTGGTATTTGAACTCAATGGTTTCATGTTTGCTATCTGGACATTCTACTGTCTGAGTCATGGCCCCAGCTCTTTTTTGTTCTGGTTATTAGTTTTGAGATTGGGTCTTTTTGCCTGGATTGGCCTGATGCATGATCTTTTCATTTGCGCTTCTTGCTTTAGGTAGTATGACTGATGCAAGACACCATTTCCAGTCTTTGTTTATTTAGATGGGTGAAGCTCAAACTTTGCCTCTGTGTGTGTGTGTGTGTGTGTGTGTGTGTGTGTGTGTGTGTGTGTGTGTGTATTGGGACTTGAACTCATGGCTTCTGAGTTCTCATTTGGCTTTGTTGCTCAAGGGCAGCAATCTATCACTCCAGCCATAGCTTCAGTTCTGCCTTTGTTTTTTTTTTGTTATTGTTTTTTTGTGTTAATCCTGACACAAACTTAGGGCCTGGGCACTGTCCCTGAACTGTTTTGCTCATGACTATTCTTCCATTTGAGCCACAGTCCCACTTCAGACTTTTTGATAGTTAATTGGCGATAAGAGTCTCATGGGTTTTCTTGCCCAGGTTGGTTTTGAACTGAGACCTTCAGATCTCAGCCTTCTGACTGGCTCAAGTACAGGTGTAAGCCACCAGCGCGTAGGTGATTAATTTCTTAGCTAAAATCAGAACTACAGCTGAAGATGGCACCAGTGGCTCTCACATGTAATCCTACACAGGAGGGTGAGCTCTGAAAATAGCATTTCATAGCCAGCCCAGCCTATCTCCAGCTAACCATCGAAAAGCCAAAAGTGGATCTGGGAATATGGCCTAGTGGCAAGAGTGCTTGGCTTGTATACATGAAGCCCAGGGTTTGATTCTCCAGGACCGCATATATAGAAAATGGCCAGAAGTGGCGCTGTGGCTCAAGTGGCAGAGTGCTAGCCGTGAGCAAAAAGAAGCCAGGGACAGTGCTCAGGCCCTGAGTGCAAGCCCCAGGACTGGCAAAAAAAAAGCCAGAAGTGGAATGGTTCAAGTGATTGAGTACTAGCCGTCTGTTAAAGCCCCAAGAATGGCACACACACAAAAAAAGAGGGCAGGCCAGGCACTAGCTACTTATGAGGCTGAGATTTCAGGATCAACGTTCAAAGCCAGCTTAATCAGGAAAGTCTATGAGACTCTTTATCCTCATTTAAACGCAAAATGTCTTAAGTGGAGCTGTGGCTCAGATGTAGAGCGCTAACCTTGAGCATAGAAGCTCAGGGACAGCATCCAGGCCCTGAGTTCAAAACCCCAGGACCAGTACACACAAACAGTTATTTATTATAAACTATTCCAGTTTATAGTTCCTATTTATTTCTGACTGTTGACTGTTGGAAAATATTGTAATGAGTCCTTAGTCTGGTAATGCTGATGTACATTCTATTTGTAGCACAGATGTAGTGTCTGGGTAATAAACACAATGCTTTGGTATCTGTTTTGTTAATCCATGCTCCACTATATCTTCAAAGCATGATATTCAAAGTCAACTCATTTCTCTTTTTTTTTTTTCATAGCTGCTGTCCACAACATCTGTCCTGTCTGCCTCTTTTATTAGATTTTGTTGTTGTTTTGGGTTTGGTTTTGGTGCTGCTCCTTGGGACTTGAACTCAAGGCCTGGGTGCTTTCCCTGAGCCCTTTTTTTTTTTTTTTTTTTTTTATTTATTTATTTATTTTTTTATTTTTTTATTAATTGGACATAAATTTTTTTACAAGGTGTTGTGCAAAGAGGGTGCAGTTACATAGTAGGGCAGTGTGTACATTTCTTATGATATCTTACAACCTGTTTTTCTATCCCTGTCTAGGTCAGGTTGACATATATGCAATATACAATGTATCAAGAACATATACAGTATTCACAGACTTGGTCTCTACTGTCTCTCCGTCTCCCTTTGTTAACAGTCATATATCAGGGAGATCATGCCCCTTTGTTTTCTGTGTTCTAGGCTTGTCTCACTCAACATTATTTGTTCGAGTTCCGACCATTTCCCTGCAAATAACAATATTTCACCATTCCTAATCGCTATGTAGTATTCCATTGTGTATAAGTACCATATTTTTTGGATCCATTCGTCTGTGGAGGGGCATCTGGGTTGTTTCCATATTTTAGCTATTGTGAATTGTGCCGCGATAAACATGGTAGTACAAATGCCTTTTTGATATCTTGGATTTTGCTGTTTAGGATAGATGCCTAGGAGTGGTATGGCTGGGTCATAGGGTAGGTCTATATTGAGCTTTTTGAGAAACCTCCATACTGTTCTCCAAAGTGGTTGTACTAATTTGCACTCCCACCAACAATGGAGAAGGGTTCCTCTTTCCCCACAGCCCCTCCAGCATTTGTTGTTTCCTGAGTTCAGAGTATAGGCCATTCTAACTGGGGTGAGGTGGTATCTCAGGGTTGTTTTTATTTGCATTTCCTTTACTAGCAGGGATGTTGAGCATTTCCTCATATGTTTCTTTGCCATTTTTATATCTTCTCTTGAGAAGTCTCTCTTTAGCTCTTTTGCCCATTTCCTAATAGGTTTATTGGGCTTGGAGGGGCTTAGTTTTTTGAGTTCTCTGTAGATGACCGATATCAGGCCTTTGTCTGTTGCTGTGCTGGTAAATATCCTTTCCCATATCGTTGGCTGTCTTTCTATTTTGGTGGCTATGTCCTTAGCTGTGCAGAAACTTTTTAATTTGTAGTAGTCCCATTTGTCGAGTCTTTCTCCTATTTGTTGTGCCCCTGGGACTCTATTCAGGAAATTCCTTCCTGTGCCTATAAGTTCTAGTGTCTTTCCTACTCTGTCCTTCAGTAGTTTCAAGGATTCAGGTCTGATGTTGAGGTCCTTGATCCATTTTGAGTTGATCTTGGTGCATGGTGATAGGCTTGGGTCTACTTTGAGTTTTTTGCATATGGCTGCCCAGTTCTCCCAGCACCAGTAGTTGAAGAGGCTATGTTTATTCCATTGTATATCTTTAGCTCCTTTGTCGAATATCAGTTGGCTGTAAGAGTGCGGTTTTATTTCTGGGTCTTCAGTTCTAATCCATTGGTCTTCCGATCTGTTTTTATACCAATACCATGCTGTTTTTGTTATGATGGCCTTGTAGTAGATCTTGAAGTCAGGTATTGTGATACCTCCTGCATTGCTTTTTTTGCCTAGAATTGCTTTGGCTATTCTAGGTTTTTTGCTGTTCCATATGAATTTATGGATTGGTTTCTCTATTTCAGTGAAGAATGTGGCTGGGATTTTGATAGGTATTGCATTGAATTTGTATAACAATTTGGGCAATATGGCCATTTTCACTATATTGATTCTGCCTACCCATGAGCATGGGAGGTCTTTCCATCTCCTTGTGTCTTCTTTGATTTCCCTTATTAGATTTTTGTAGTTTTCATTGAATAGGTCCGTCACTTCCTTGGTTAAGTTGATCCCTAGGTACTTTATTCTTTTTTTGGCTACTGTAAATGGAATTGTTTCCATAATTTCCTTTTCTGTTTGTCTATTGCTGGTGTACAGAAAAGCTGCTGACTTTTGTGGGTTGATTTTATATCCTGCTACTTTGCCAAATTGGTTTATTAGGTGTAGGAGTTTGGGTACTGAGGTTTTTGGGTCCTTCAGATACAAGATCATGTCCCTGAGCCCTTTTGCTCAAAGCTAGCACTTGAGCCACAGCTCCACTTATGGCTTTTTGCTGGTTCATTGGCGATAAGAGTCTCATAGTCTTTTTCTGCTCAGGCTGGCTTAGAACCTCAGTCCCTCTAATTTCAGACTGTTGAGTATCTAGAATTACCAGTGTGAATCACCAGTGCTTAGCTTCTTTCAATAGTTTTATTATTTCTTCATGCCCTTACTATTCTTCATGACCTTATTATTTCTTCATGGCCTTCTCTTTTTTGAAGCCTTTCTAGATCTCCTAGGTTCTGTACATTCTTACTGTGTTCCCAAAACCCTTTTTTGCATACTGTCAACACTGTTTTTGTACTTTGATTGCTGTGTCTTTCACTCAGAAGTTATGCTTATTGAGGGGACTTAAAAAATTAGCTGTGGTTTACTGCTTAGCACAGAATTAGTGCTGAACAAAGTGATCATATCTTTATTTTCATATGGATAATGTGATAGGATAGATAACCTAGAGAATGTTGAGTGGAATGAAAATGTTGGTTGTATAATGTTTATAATTTAAAATTTATATGCAGATAATTTATACTATGCAATGTACTCGAGTTGTTTGAATAATCTTCAGTTTTTAGAGTCAATATAGCTTTTCCATCTGGTGAAATACTGTTTAGTCTCACTTGTCTTTGTTTGGTCACCTTTGTATGGATCTCATAGTTGTGGAGTGCTTTTTTCTCTTTGAGAGAGAGAGTGCTTTCTAAGTCCTCCTTTAAAGAAAGTCTTTAGCTAATGTGCATGAAGAGAGTAAGGACTTAGAACTATTCCACTAATTCTACCTAAGAAGCTACATTTCTTTACAGAACTGTGACAGTGCCATTTTTTGGGCCCTCTGCTGGAAAAGTAGAATCTGGTCTAAAATAATGCCTATGTATTTATCTACAGTGATCCCTCACCTTTTGTGGGAATTACATTCCAGAGATAGACCCACCCCCCTTTATCGCTGTTCACGTATTGCTACTTCTTGGATTTTCCCCTATCATGGGGGTCTCTGGAATGTAACTCCCTTGATAAGTGAGGGATCACTCTATGTATTTAAAAAAAACCCTGTGATACAGTGAGGCCACAATAAATGAGTTGTGACATAGCAAGAGATGACTATATTTATTATGCTGGACCTGGAGGTTGAATTCAGGGCCAGGGCGCTGTCCCTGAGCTTCTGTTGCTCAAGGCTAGGGCTCTACCACTTGAGCCACAGCGCCACTTCTGGCTTTTTCCGTGAATAATTGATGATAAGAGTCTTTGGGAAAAGTATCCCAATTTATCATGTTGAATTGGCATAGAAATTAATAGCCAAGTAGCCTAAAAACATTAAAAAATTTTCATTTCTATAGAGGTAATGCACTATGTTAAATATGTTGTCTTAGTTATAGGAGTTTGATTATAGAAGCTAAAAAGTATTCTCTAATAATGGAAAATACTTCTTTTCCCTTTCTTGTAACAGTTAATCCCTGCCCTCCAGTGGTTAGATCATATTAACAATTTTAGTAAAGATAGAGTTTATAAAATCTGTTTATTTTAGATGATACTTAAAATTGGCTTACTTTTTTTCCCCCAGTCCTGGGGCTTGAACTCAGGGCCTATGCCCTGTGTATGTGGTACTGAGGAATCGAACCCAGGGCTTCATGCATGCTAGGCAAGCACTCTACCACTAAGCAAAATTCCCAGCCCTGGTTTACTTTTTATTTATTATTATTGTTACTGTTTTGTGGGCCCTAGGGCTTGAATTCTGGGCACAGGTGTTGTCCCTGAGCTGCTTTTGCTCAAGGTAAGCACTCTACCACTTGAGCCATAGCACCACTTCCAGGTTTTTGTTTTGTTTTTAGTAGTTTATTGGAGATAACATTCTCATGGAGTTTCCTGCCCAGCCTGGCTTTGAAGTGGGATCCTCAGATCTCAGCCTCCTAAGTTGCTAGAATTGCAGGTATGAGCCACCTGTATCTAGCTTGCTTTACTTTTTATACACAACAGGTTTTTCTTTTTTTGTACTCTTTGATATATCTAGAGCTCAGCTTAAACTATGTAGCTTAACTTGCCTATTCCTTTGCCATCATGTGTTCTAGTATTTTTATTTTTTTGCCAGTCCTGGGCCTTGGACTCAGGGCCTGAGCACTGTCCATGGCTTCTTTTTGCTCAAGGCTAGCACTCTGCCACTTGAGCCACAGCGCCACTTCTGGCTTTTTCTATATATGTGGTCCTGAGGAATCGAACTCAGGGCTTCATGCATAGGAGGCAAGCACTCTAGCACTGGGCCATATTCCCAGTCCCTCTAGTATGTTTTAGGTGGTTGTTTTCACTACATTTTCTGTATCTTTATTTAAGTGCCGAGGTTTTGCCCCAGTATGAAGGCTCATTCTGGTTGTTGTTGTTTTTTTTTTTTGTCAGTTGTGGGGCTTGAACTCTAGGCCTGGGCACTGTCCCTGAGCTCTTCAGCTCAAGGCTAGTCCACTACTACTTGAGCCCCACAGTACCACTTCCAGTTTCCTGGTGGTTAATTGGAGAGTCTAAGGACTTTGCCTGTGTGGGCTGGCCTTGAACCGCAGTCCTCAAATCTCAGCCTCCTGAGTAGCTAGCATTACAGGTGTGAGGTGCCTGGCTGTTTTTTTTTTTTTTTGGCTGTAGGGCTTGAACTCAAGGCCTTGGTGCTGTCCCTGAGCCTCTCTGTTCAAGGCTAGTGCTCTATCACTTGAGCCACAGTTCTACTTCCAGCTTTTGAGTGATTAATTTGAGATAAGAGTCTCAAGGGAAGTTTTCTGCACGGGCTGGCGTTGAACTGTGACTCTGAATTTAGATCCTTAGATCTCAGCCTCCAGAGTAGCTAGCATTATAGATGTGAGTCACTGGTGCCTGGTTTCTCATTGTTGTTTGGATTTTTTTTTTTTTTTTTGCCAGTCCTGGGGCTTGTACGCAGGGAGGGTCTGAGCACTGCCCATGGCTTCTTTTTGCTCAAGGCCAGCACTCTACCACTTTAGCCACAGCCTCACTTCTGGCTTTTTCTGTTTATGTGGTGCTAAGGAATCAAACCTAGGGCTTCCTGCATACCTAAGCAAGCACTCTACTGCCAAGCCACATTCCCAGCCCTCTCATTATGTTTTGAGTGTGTCCTCTACTCCAACATGCAAAGTAGTTTTTCTCTCAGCTGTCTTTTTGGTTTGGATTGGTCTATCTTCTGGAAGTCACTTTTTGTCCTGTATTGTATATACCTGGAAATCTTATGCAAAATGTGAGGAATGTATGTAGTTGTGTGAGCATCAGATAGAGTAATAAGAGGTAGCTGTTGTGTTCCTTACTCATTTTTTGGGGTACTAGAGGTTGAACTCAGGTACTTGGGATTGCATTTGCTAGGCAGGTGCTCTAATTTGAACCATGCCCCAGTCTGGAATGAAGTTTCTTTTTTTCCCCTAAAGGTTCTTTTTTTCCCTAAAGGTTCTTTATTCTAAAGATGATGTACAGAAGGGTTACAGTTACATAAGTCAGGTAAAGAGTACATTTCTTTTTGGACAGTGTCACCCTTTCCCGCACTCTCTCCCAGTTCCCCCCATCCCCCAGTCCCTTCCCACAAGTTGTATAGTTCATTTTCAACATAGTTTCTGGTGAGTACCACTTCTGCATTTGTTCACTGTTTTTCCCTTGGAATGGAGTTTTTCTTTTTTTGTCAGTTGTTGGGCTTGAACTCATGGCCTGGATGCTGTCTCTGAGGGTTTTTTTTCCCCCTCTCAAGGCTAGCGCTCTATCACTTGAGCCACAGTTCCACTACCAGCTTTTTTGGTAGTTAATTAGAGATAAGTGTTTCATGGACTTTCTTTCAATGGGTGGCTCTGAACTGTGATCTTCAAGATCTCAGCTTCCTGAGTAGCTAGGATTACTGGCATGATCCACTGACACCAGTTAGTGTAGCCATCTGTGCAGTGTATACTGTGGCAGTATTTCTTCAGTTGTCAGCTTATAGCATTCAAGTATTTGTTTTTTAAAAATTTATTTCTTTATTGTCAAAGTAATGTACAGGGAGATTTCTTGTGTAAGGCAGTGCATACATTTCTTATCCAACTTGTTACCTCCTCCAATTTTCCTCAAGTATTTGTTGGGTATGAGAAACATACATGTATGGGGGCTGGGAATATGGCCTAGTGGCAAGAGTGCTTGCCTCATATACATGAAGCCCTGGGTTCGATTCCCCAGCACCACATATATGGAAAATGGCCAGAAGTGGCGCTGTGGCTCAAGTGGCAGAGTGCTAGCCTTGAGCAAAGAGAGGCCAGGGACAGTGCTCAGGCCCTGAGTCCAAGCCCAGGACAGGTCAAAAAACAAAACAAAACAAAACAAAAAAACCAGAAACATACATGTATGTTGTTATATGTCTGTGAACCATCTAAACCATATATATTCTAAGCCAGATGGTTTACATTCATTCCATGCACTTTTTTTTTGGCCAGTCCTGGGCCTTGGACTCGGCCTGAGCACTGTCCCTGGCTTCGTTTAGCTCAAGGCTAGCTCTCTGCCACTTGAGCCACAGCGCCACTTCTGGCCATTTTCTATATATGTGGTGCTGGGGAATTGAACCCAGGACTTCACGTATACGAGGCAAGCACGCTTGTCACTAGGCCACATTCGCAGCCCGCGACACCTATTTTAATCCAGAATCTCAATACACTTTGTCTCAAAAACTACAAGTTTGGCCAGGTGCTGGCATGCGCGTGCGCACATGCACACACACGTTTTGTATGATGAAACTTTAGACCCTTGAAAAAGGAATTCTTGGATGAAGTGGGATACTTCTCTTTTCTTTTTTCCCTCTTTCTTTCGTTTGTTCATTTTGTTGCCAGTCCTGGGGGTTGAACTCAGGGTCTGAGCACTGTCCCTGGCTTTGTTTTGCTCAAAGCTAGCACTCCGCCACTTGAGCCACAGCGCCACTTCAGGCTTTTTCTATATATATGTGGTGCCGAGGAATCGAACCCAGGGCTCAAGGCAAGCACTCTACCATTAAGCCATATTCCCAGCCCCCCTTTTTCTTTCTCTCTCTCTTTCTCCCTTTCTGTCACGCTTTTTTTTTTTTTTGTCATCATGGGGCTTGAACTCAGGGCCTGGGTGCTGTCCCTGAGCTCTTTTGCTCAAGGCTAGTGTTCTACCATTTTCAGCCATAACACTCTTCCAGATTTTGAGTGGTTTTCATGAAGACTTTTCAGCCCTGGGCCATCCTCTAATATCTCAGCCACCTGAGTAGCTAGGATTACAGGCATGAGCCACCAGTGCCCTACTAAAGAGGGATATTCTGACAGAGCAGTCTGAGAGGTTCTTGGAATCAGGTGAGAAAGTGTTACTTTAAAATTTTGCCAAGGTTCTTGTACTGGTGTGTGTCAGTTTCAAAATTTCTAAGTCAGGTCAGGAGTTTGCCCTAGTGGTAGAGTGCTTGCCTACCATGCACGAAGCCCTGTGTTCCATTTCACGGTACTAAATAGAGAAAAAGCTAGAAGTGGAACTGTGGCTCAAGTGGTAGAGTGCTAGCCTTGAGCAAATCGAAGCTCGGGACAGTGCTCAGGCCCTGCGTTCAAGCCCCCGGACTGGCCAAAAACAACAAAATTTCATACGTCTGGATACTTGTTTTCTGATTCTCATTCCATTATAGTTTCTGCCCGAGTTTTCAAGTATCTCTCCCAAGAGCAAAACCAAGAGAAAGGTGATTCTGTCTAAATGGGAAGCAGGTCAGTTCGATCCTGTTGGATGTATCCCCTCTGGTTCCTTTCCAGTCTCATTCTCTTCATAGGATCCCATAGGACAGTGCGGCATGCCCCAAACATCTGCTAATTCTTCTAAGTGTAATAAGTTTAAGAACATCGGCCACAACTTCAGCTCTGACTTCGTCTTTGCTTCTTTTTTATGGTCTCACTTTAAACACATCTTCCTTTTGTACTAGCGTGGCAGCCCACAGGACAGCTGGTAAGGGATAGGGGAGAGTGCTGATGTTTGGTTGGGGAAAGATGGTTCGTTTACGCAACTGTCCGGCACATAGTCGTCTGCAGTATTTTTCTTTGCATCTCATTTCTTAAATGTCTTGAAGAAACTAAATTAATACACAGCATAAGACACCTAAGCGCAGACAATACTGCCACGCCAACTCCTCCATTCTGGCACGTTTAGTGGCAACTCCTCTTCCCTGCCCAACTCAGCTGGCTTTCCTGGTCCTCGTTCTGGAGTGCTGCGAAGACGCACCCTCTTCGGCAGGCCGCGGCCTCGCCGTTTCCCGACGCCCGGGCCCGCTCGGGGCGGAAGTCCGGGATCCCGGCGGGGCCCGTGCGGCCGCCGCGCGTCGGGTGGGTGGGGCTGAGCGCGGCAGGGGCGGGGCCGGCGTCAGCTGGCCAGTGGGGTGGGAAGCTCGGCCTTGGAAGGCCCGGCGGGCATTGCTTTCGGAATATTCACGAAGCCTTCGAGTACAAGGCTCTGCGTACTGGGTGTCTCCCTCCTGCCTCGTCTCTTTCCGTCCTCGAAGCTTCAGTAGGCTTTTCTGGGTTGCCGAGACGCGACGCGGCCGCGGCTTGGGCTTCGGGGGCGGGGTCCCCAGGGTCCCGTCGCCGCTCCCAGGCCGTCTGGCCTCCTGTGTTGGGGGAGGGGCGAGGGAGAGGCTGCTCGTGCCTTCCTTTGCGCCTGCGCGGCGGCTCGGAGCGGGTAGGCGCGCGTGCGCGGTGACGTGGACGTCCGGTGCGCGCGCAGGCTCTTCATCGGGAGCGGACACACGGTGTGCGAACCGAACAGAATAACACGCCCCCAGCGGGACGTGAAGGACTCCGAGTGAGGCCGGCCCCGCCCCGCACGGTAACTCTGGCCTGGGTGGAGGGCCTGGATTTGGTGCTGGCCCGGTTGGAGTTTCTCCGGACGTTGAAGCTCCGGTGTATTTGAACGGCTTGAAGCGCGTTCTGCCGAGAGATCTTCGCACGCCATGGCCGGGCCGGGCCTTGCGCGGGGCCGCCCTTGGCGCGCGCCCGCAGTCCCCTGAGCGAGGCCGCGCCGGTCGCCTCGCGCGCCGCCGGCCGCACTTCCGCGTCGCGCGGCGAGCTGACCGGGAACATCGACGCCAGAGACTGCAGCCACGAGGCGGGCGGGGTGAGAAGCGCCCGCGGCGCGGCCTGGCGCTCGCGTGCGTGGGGCGCCGCGCCGCATGGTACGAGCCGTGACGGTCTCCAGCGGGGCGCGGGGCGCTCGTAGGCGCTTTGCGTTTCGGAGTTCTGGTGCTGGGTTCCAAATGTACAAGGGAAACGGCGCCGTCGTCGCTCGTCCAAGGAACGAACGGGGTGCATCCTCTTGACACCTGTAACAACCATCGCGTCTAGCATGTAATTTCTGGTGAAATTGAGGGAAGACCGGGAGTTTAATAAGGAGAGCGAGGAAATGAGTCGTGGAGGAATGGGGGACTTTGTAAACAAAGGACCTGTGATTCGTTAAGTGCAGACTTGGGGGTGGGGGAAACAGGTGGGAAGAACAGGTGTTATTTTCTTTTTCCTCTTTGTGGGGACAGCCTTTGTCTAGTTTTTGGTTTATAGAGCCCCTTTCCCCTATGTCCCCGCCTTCATGCAGAGTGTCTGGGACACGAGTAAGTTGCTACGAACCCTAGCAAAGTTGGGGTGGGGTTTGATTATAGAAAAGACTTGAGAGAGGTACGTAGTACTAGATTTTTGCCTGGGTTTTCGAACTCATGCCTGAGGGAAAAGAGTGGAAGCGCAGGGACTGTTGATGGAAAATTGATGTCGGGACCTTGGGAAACCCGAAGTGTGCTCTGTTTCTGAGGGAAGACTGCTTCTGAGCGCACTTGGATGTGGAGGCGTGGGGAGCCCACCCGCGCGCTTCCCGTGCGTGTGGTGAGGAGCTCCGCCGGCTTGTGCGGCAGAGCTCCGCTTCATCCTTTTGAACCGAGCTCGACGCCGCGGCCAGGCTGCGCTGTGCGGAAGGTACTGGGGAGGCGAGACGGCCTCTGGGAAGGGGGCTGGCGGGCTTGTCTCCACGGTAACGGAATGCGGCTGAGTCCAGCCCGCAGAGCCAACACCGGGTTCCGGCTGGCTGCACGTGACCTGTCCAGCTTCCCTCCCCCGGAAGAGCTTTCCTCGCGGCATTTTTTCCCCCCACGTGGTTCTTGGCCAGCTGTGCCCTACAGTTGCAAAGCGGTGGTTTGGGGCCCTTGAAAGTCGACGGCGACTGCCCTCCTGGCCCTTGCCCTTCCAAAGCTATGGGATCTGCATTAGTCTATTGGAGTTGCCCAGTTCTGTTGCCAGCAGTTGTGAGTGTTAGATCCACTTAAATCAAAACAAGCTATGCCTAGAGGAAATGTGCTCTGGGTAGTTTGGTATACTTCAAATTTGACGGCTTTCCGTTTTTACCATAACAAGATTCTGCTTAGTGATTCCTAGGACTGAGAGCTTGCTAGCCTGTAGTTGTAGTTCTCGATTGGAAAACTATTCCTGAAACCAACAGTAACACCTGATCTTTGGGAAGAGAAGTGGGAAGCAGTATTTTAGGACTTTGCAAATTGTGCTCTAAAGCAGAACCTAAGAGTTTTTGTTTATTTTGGAATTTATTCTGCAATTTGGGATGGCAAAATATTCAACCGTTGTCTTTGATTGCTCTCATACTTTCTGATATTTACGTGTTGCTAAAAAACAAAATTCAGGGCTGGGAATGTGGCTTAGCAGTAGAGTGCTTGCCTAGCATGCATTTTAATGGGAAAAGCTGGAATTGGCGCTGTGGCTCAAGTGGTTGGTAGAGTGCTTATCCTTGAGGAGAAAGAGGCCAGAGACAGTGCCAAGACCCGTGAGTTCAAGCCCCAGGACTGGCAAAAAAAATATATATATATTTTACCAGTATACATTGGTAAATACTGAACTTTGAGCAGACTTTTTTTTTTTTAAAGATATGAGTTTCCAAAACAGTTCAACTTATCCTTTTCCTCATGATGAAAAATTAGGAACAAACATCTTAGATCTTGGTGCCTGCTGTACAAGTAGTGCATTGTATCAAAAATTGGTTAACAATTCAAAACATTCAGAATATGTCACTTGAATATTCACAATTTAGAAGTAGTATAAGTGATGTAGAGTTTGTTTTGGTGTTGTTTAAACGTTTTAGGGAAATAAAAGCTATTTGGATAAAAATTTTAGTACAGGATGTAAATCATTGAGTTAGGTAACTACAAAGTAAACCAATGTATTTCGTGGGTTGAATTTACTATTACTATAGTAAAGATTTCCCAGAGAGATCACTGGTCAAAAGACATTTAGAATAAAGACTGAAACAAGTTTGAGAACATTGCTTTAAATCATTTTCTGCAAAAGATGGTATATATTCTGATTTGACATTTCGAGATATTATTGAGCCTTTTTTTCCCCATAATGAAAGTTTAGTTTATATATAGCTACTTTATAATAGTTGCTTTATCTAAGTAAATGCTTGATAGTGAAAAACCTGAACTGAAAAAGTTTTGTTTTGTTTTGTTTTTGTTGCCAGTCCTGGGGCATGGACTCAGGGCCTGAGCACTGTCCTTGGCTTCTTTTTTGCTCAAGGCTAGCACTCTACCACTTGAGCCACAGCGCTACTGTGGTGCTGAGGAATTGAACCCAGGGCTTCATGTATACGAGGCGAGCACTCTACCACTAGGCCTTATTCCCAGCCTTTGAACTGAAAAATTTTGAGTGTGGAATGTATGTCTATTAGAACTACGCTCCTTTGAAAAGCTTTAGCAAGCCATATGCACAAACTTTTTACATAATATTTTCTGGCCTAACAGTTTCTAAAATACATTGGCTTTTTGCAGTTAGCTGTTTGTGTGTCTGAAGCAGCTAAGTATTCTGAATTGAGTACACTTCGATTAGAAAATATAATACAGTAGCTCCAAAGAATAACAATATGTATAGTGTGTGTGTGTGTTTGTATTTGTATATCTTTGTCAGTTGTGGGGTTTGATCTCAGGGTCTGGGTACTGTCCCTGAGCTCTTTTGCTCAAGGTTAAAGCTCTACCATTTTGAGCCACAGCTCCACTTCTGGGTTTTGAGAGATAAATTGGAGGTAAGAGGTTTTTTTTTTTTTTTTTTTTTTTTGCCAGTCCTGGGGCTTGGACTCAGGGCTTGAACACTGTCCCTAGCTTCTTTTTGCTCAAGGCTAGCAGCACTCTGCCACTTGAGCCCCAGTGCCACTTCTGGCCATTTTCTATATATGTGCACTTCTGGCCGTTTTCTGTATATGTGGTGCTGGGGAATCGAAACCAGGGCTTCATGTATACAAGGCAAGCACTCTTGCCACTAGGCCATACTCCCAGCCCAAGATAAGAGTCTTATAGGAACTTTTCTTTCCTTTAGTGTCAGATGGGTAATGTGCCCACATGTAACAGGGTTTAGAGGGTACACATGTCACTCAAGTGCGTGACAAGCCAATTATCATGCTTATGAACTGGAAAAGGATTTTTTTTTTTTTTTGCCAATCCTGGGGCTTGCACTCAGGTCCCCTGGCCTCTGTCCCTGAATCTCTCTGTGCTCAAGGCTAGCACTCTACCACTTGAGCCACAGCGCCACTTCAGGCTTTCTCTGTCCACAGCGCCACTTCAGGCTTTCTCTGTGTATGTGGTACTGAGGAATCGAACCCAGGGCTTCATGCATGTTAGGCAAGCACTCTACCACTGGTCAACATTCTCAGCCCCCAGAAAATGATCTTAGGGGAACTTTTCTGCTTGGGTTAGCTTCAAACTGTGACCCTCAGATCTCAGCCTCCTGAGTAATGAGGATTACAGGTGTGAGCCACTAGCTCCTGGCTTCAATATGCTTGTGATGAAATTCCTTTTTTGTTTTGTTTTGTTTTGGTCATCGATGGGCTTGAACTCTGGGCCTGGGCATCCTGAGCTCTTCAGCTCAAGGCTAGATCTCTACCACTTGAGCCACAGTGCTTTTTCCAGTTTTCTGGTGGTTAATTGGAGATGAGTCTCACAGACTTGGACTTTACTGCCCCACCTGGCTTTGAACCACGATCCTTAGATCTCAGTCTCCTGAGTAGCTAGGATTACAGGCCACTGGTGCCCAGCCTGGTTTAGTTTTTTAAAGCCTTTATACAAAATTATCTGAAAGTTCTAACTTTTCTCACATTGCATGCACATTTTTCTTTTTTTATTAGGTGCCTATATAAAATTGAGGGTGATTTTATTTTTCTGTAGCTAGTTTTTTTTTTTTTTGGCAAAAGTAAAAAACTGACTAGATGTGAGTATATACCAAGATTTTAAATATTATTGGTGATAATGTTTTAAGAAATTCTGAGCCTTTTCATGTATTTTATAGGTTTGAGATAGCTAAAATTCCTTTTTATTTTAATTTTTTTGCAGTAGTGGAGTTGAACTCAGGACCTGTGCTAGCAAGGCATGGACTTTACCACTGGATCCACTCTTTTTGCTTTAGTAATTTTTCATGTAGGGTTTGGACTTTAATCCTCCTATAGGTTCCTTGTAGCTGGGATGACAGGTGGTACATACAGTATGTTGCTCAGCTTTGTACTGGTTCAAACGGGAAGTCTGAACTTTTTGCCAGGGCTGGTCTTGAACTGAGATCATAGTCTCCTGAGTGGCTAAGATTATAGATATGAACCATTGTGCTTATTACTGTTTTATATTTTATATTTATAGTTACTCAAATGCACTGGGATATTTTATATACGTTGTCACAAAGATAATTGTTGATACTGTTTTTCTTTTGGTGGTGCCTGAGGATCAAACTCAGGGCCTTGGGCATACTAGGCAAGTGCTCTATCACTGAATTTACCCTATTATTTTTTGTGGGCATCAGGGTTTAAACTTGGTCTGTGCTTTTTTTGCTGAAGGCTGTTTCTGTACTACTTGAGCCACAGCTCCACTTCCAGCTTTTTTTTTTTTTTTTTTTTTGCTGGTTAATTGGAGGTAAGAACCTCATGAACTTTCCTGCCTTTGCTGGCTTTCAACCTCCATCCTCAGATCTCAGCCTCTGAGTAGCTAGGAATTACAGGTATGAGCCACATGTGTGTCTAACTTTGATTATTTTTAAAATTATATTTTGGCTTCAAATTCCATACTGTAAACCAGGGTACTACACTTGAATTCACCAATCATTCTGCCTTAGCCTCCCTAGTAAAAATTTTTTTGATACTGTTCTATGGATTTGAACTCAGGGCTTCTGTATTGTCCCTGAGCTCTTTTGCTCAAGGCTAGCACTCTACCACTTGAACTTCACTTCTGGCCTTTTAGTGGTGAATTGGAAGTAAGAGTCTCATGGACTTTCCTGCTCAGGCTTTGACTGTGATGATGCTCAGATCTTAGTCTTCTGAGTAGCTAGGATTATAGGCATTCACCATCAGCACCCAGCCAGAGTGAAATATTATAAATATCCATTTTGGGGCTAGGAATGTGGCTTAGTGGTAGAGTGCTTGCCTTGCATGCATGAAACCCTGGGTTCGATTCCTCAGCATCATATAAACAGAAAAAGCCAGAAGTGGCACTGTGGCTCAAGTGGTAGAGCGCGCTAGCCTTGAACAAAAGAAGCCCAGGGACAGTGCCCAGGCCCTGAGTTCAAGTTCCAGGACTGGCAGCAAGACTCCATTTTGTTCAGGCTAACAAGTATTTTTGGTTTTAGAGGTATTTTTGAAATTAATTTGTTACCTTTAAATGCTAACTTCACAAAATGGGATAGAATTCAGATCCTTTTGGTGCTTGCTAGTAACTCTAAAGAAAATATAATTAGACTTTTTTTTGATAGCACTAAGAGACTACAGTTAAAGTCTTCATGTGTTCTACAGCCACACCTGCAGCCCTGATTTTTTATTTATCTTTTTTTTTTTTGATTTTTATTTTTGCTTTAAAAAAATACGGTCTTGCTTTTTGCCTAAGTGAAATCCACCTATGTTAGGCTTATGATAGCTAGGATAACAGGTGTGCACCAATGTGTCCAGCTGTTCATTGAAAAGAGTGTCTTGACCTCTTTTCAGTTTGGCTGGCTTTAAACTTTATCCCAACAATCTTAGCCTCCCAAGTAGTTAGCATTATGGGCATGAGCCACCAGAAACCTGAAAAATTAAACTAGTTAACTAGAAGGAAAACCAGTAAGTGGCTGAGTGCCAATAGCTCATGCCTGTAATCTTAGCTACTCAGGAGGCTGAGATCTGAGAATCACGGTTCAAAGCCAGCCTGGGCAGGAAAGGCCTTGAGATTCTTATCTCCAATTAACCACCAGAAAACCAGAAGTGGTGCTTTGGCTCAAAGTGGTAGAGCACTAGCCTTGAGCAAGAGCTCAAGGACAGGGCCCAGGCCCAGTTCAAGCTTCAGGACCAGCACACACACAGAAAGGTATATGTAGAGTGTGTGTGTGTGTGTGTGTGTGTGTGTGTGTGTGTGTGTGTCTATGTGTCTATCTATATATCTCCTGGCTAACTTTTTTTATGTGTTCATAAAGTTTATAAAACATGCTCTTCTGGTTGCATAGATTTCCATTCTAAGGATGTTCTATCATTTATTTGTTTAGTCAGTTTCTATTCATGGACTAGCCTTTTGCTGATGTAGATTGGAATACAGGGGACAATCTTGTGTGAATTGTTTGGTATAAACATGTTCATAGTTAGTATAAAGTTTTAGAAGAGGGCTTGGAATGTGGCCTAGTGGCAAGAGTGCTTGCCTCGTATACATGAAGTCCTGGGTTCAATTCCCCAGTACCACATATACAGAAAACGGCCAGAAGTGGCGCTGTGGCTCAAGTGGCAGAGTGTTAGCCTTGAGCAAAAAGAAGCCAGGGACAGTGCTCAAGCCCTGAGTCGAAGCCCCAGGACTGGCCAAAAAAAAACCCAAAAAACAAAATAAGTTTTAGAAGAACTGCAGTGACACATAGCATGTATGCATTTGTATTTGAGTGGGGCTTGGACTCCAGACTTTGTGCACTCATTCTTTTTTTTTTTTTTTCTCACAGCTGGGGCTCTACCACTTGAGCTGTGCCTCCAGTTTTGTCTTTTTGTTGATTAATTTGAGTAGGATTATTAACGTGAGCTACCAGCATTCAGCTAACTTCTGATATTTTCAAGATTCCTCTACCATAGACATTTTGTCATTTTGCACTCCTAGCAATTTGTTAGATGTGAATACTGCTTGACTTAGACCATTTGTTTTTCTTTCTTTTTTGGCCAGTCCTGGGACTTGAACTGAAGGCCTGGGTACTGTCCCTGAGCTGCTTTTTGCTCCAGGTTAGCATTCTACCACTTGTCACAGCATCACTTCTAGCCTTTTCTGTTTATGTGGTACTAAGGAATTGAACCCAGGGCTTCATGCATGCTAGGCACTCTGCCACTAAGCCACATCCCCAGACTACCATTTGATTTTCTAATACTTCTACTGAGCTTTTATTATTTATTGCCAGTCTGGTACATTAAAATTTTTTCAGAACTTTTTTAAAGAATTGGTTTATTTATTGTCAAAGTGGTGTACAGAGGGGTTACAGTTTCATACATAAGGGAGTGAGTACATTTCTTATCAAACTTGTTACCTCCTCCCTCATTTTTCTTCCACATTCTCCCCTCTCCAACTACCTCCCCCCAGTTGTACAGTAGGTTTACGGCATGCAGTTCAGTGTTGCTGTTGCATTGGTTTGTCTTTCACCCTTTGTCTCTCCATTTTGATGTTCCTCTTCCCTTCCCTACTTCCTGTAAACGTATATACAATATCTAGGGTACAAAATCAGTTACAGTGACATCAGGGTTAAAACTATGGGGAAGAAAGATAAAAGAAAATGGCATAATTTTACATAGTACATTGAACATAGCAACAATGATAAACCACTTATTTCCATTTCACTTAGCATCATATGTGTTCATATGTATTCAGAATGTTTTTAATTTGTATTTTTGTTGTTTTGGAGCTGCATATTTTCAAGGGCACTTGCTTTTCCTAGCCTTGAATCATTTTTCAGTATGGTTCTCACTGGTTTGAAGGAACCCTTGTGAACAAGTTTCAAATGGCCTTTACCACTTAGTTAATTGCCTTTATATTTTGTTGAGATTTTATTTGGCAAGTTTTACAAAGTTTCATCTAACATTGGATTTAATATATATATATATACAGACTAGACTAGAGTACCAGCCTTGGGCAAAAAAGCTAAGGGACTGAGTCCTGGCCCTGAGTTCAAGCCTCAATTACTGGCACCAAAAATAGATATGCACCTGACATTTCAGAATGAAGCCCTCAGAGCAGGCTATAAGCAATATCTTAGAGGAATTTAGGAATGTTCTGGAGATGGTAACATAATCATTCTATTTTTGTTAATAGAATAGTCACTTGATTAAAGTATCTTTGTTTCTTGCTTGTTTTTAGAATGTGAAGGCCATTATAATTATGTGCTAACTACAGTTATCTTACTACTGAATTTTTCACTGGAATCATGGAAGAGAAACAGATTATCTTGACTAATCAAGATGGTGGGACAATGACAGGAACAGCACCTACCTTCTTTGTCATCCTAAAACAGCCTGGAAATGGCAAAACTGATCAAGGAATTTTGCTTACTCGTCAAGATGCCTGTGCTTTGGCTAGTAAGGTGCCATTACCAGGAAAATCTAAAGGCAAGATTTGCCTTCCAGCTGATTGTACTGTGGGAAGAATCACTGTTACCCTTGATAACAATAGTATGTGGAATGAGTTCCATAATAGAAGCACAGAAATGATTCTGACTAAGCAGGGAAGACGCATGTTTCCTTATTGTCGTTACTGGATAACAGGCTTAGATTCAAATTTAAAATATATTCTTGTCATGGATATATCTCCTGTGGATAACCATCGTTATAAGTGGAATGGACGGTGGTGGGAACCCAGTGGGAAAGCTGAACCTCATATTTTGGGGAGAGTTTTCATTCATCCAGAATCTCCTTCCACAGGTCATTATTGGATGCATCAACCAGTGTCTTTCTATAAACTGAAACTTACCAACAATACATTGGACCAAGAGGGGCATATTATCTTGCACTCTATGCATCGTTATCTGCCCAGGCTTCATTTGGTGCCTGCAGAAAAGGCTACAGAAGTGATACAACTAAATGGTCCTGGTGTCCACACTTTTACCTTCCCACAGACAGAATTCTTTGCAGTAACAGCTTATCAGAACATTCAGATTACCCAGTTGAAAATAGATTACAATCCATTTGCCAAAGGCTTTCGGGATGATGGTCTGAATAGTAAGCCCCAGAGAGACGGAAAACAAAAGAACAGTTCTGACCAAGAAGGAAATAGTGTTCCTAGTTCTCCTGGTCATCGAGTTCGCCTTAAAGAAGGTGAGGGGTCAGAGGTACAGCGAGGTGATTTTGATTCTATGTCAAGAAATCATGAAACATCAGGCATAGGTTTAGAACAATCTCCCCTCAATATAAAACAAGACATCCTTGGTTTAATGGATACTGATTCAGCCTTTGAAGTTCCTCAACTGAAGCAAGAGATTTCTGAAAGGTAGGTCATAACATTTCTGCAAAACTTAAAAGGGAGGGTCTGATTTTGGACATAACGTAGTGCTTCTATAAAATACTGTAGATTATTTTATTTTTGCTAGTCTTGGGGCTTAAACTCAGGGCCTGGGCACTCACTCTTCCTGAGCTTCTTTTGCTCAAGGCTAGCACTCTACAACCTGATCCACAGCACCACTTTCGACTTTTTCTGTTTATGTGGTACTTAGGAAACCCAGGGCTTCATGCATGCTAGGCAAGTACTCTACCACTAAGCCACACCCCCAGCCTGCAACCATCATTCTTGTATGAATATTTTGCAATATTTGTCTTTCTGTGTTTTGCCTGGCTTAATATCCTCTACATTTTATCTATTTTGTCACACTGGACAGGTACAGAAATATACATGTATTATTAACTTGCTGTGGATATGTTGATTTTCATTCAGAATATAATACAAAGTGTTGGCAAATAGTATGATAAATATATTGTAAAATATTTATATAAGGCTGAGAATATGGCTTAGTGGTAGATTGCTTACCTAGCATGCATGAAGCCCTGTGTTTGATTGCTCAGAACCACATAAACAGAGAAGCTGGAAGTGGCAGTGTGTCTCAAGTAGTAGATAGAGTGCTAGTCTTGAGCAAAAGAAGGTCAGGGACAGTGCCTAGGCCCTGAGTTCAAGCCCCGGGACTGGCAAAAAAAAAATAAATGTGTGTGTGTGTTTGTATACATATGAAGACATATACAAGTTGAATATCTCTTTATCTCAACAGTTGGTGACAAGTGTTGCAGAATTTTCTGGTTTTTGGAATATTTGAAAAATTCTAAAGCCAGCCTTGGCAGACAAATCTGTGGAACTTTTTTTTTTTTTTTTGGTGGATATTGGGGCTTGAACTTCGGGCCTGAGCGAGCCACTGACCCTGAGCTCTTGTGCTCAAGGCTCTACCATTTTGAGCCACATTGTCACTTCTGGTTTTCTTGTGGCTAATTGGAGATGACTCTCAGGGACTTTACTGCCTGAGCTGACTTTGAACCGCTGTCCTCAGATCTCAGCCTCCTGAGTAGCTAGGATTACAGGTGTGAGCCACCAGGGCCTGGCTTAAATATGAGAACTCTTCAACTAATCGCAAAAGGCTGCAACTGGAGGCATGGCTCAAGTTATAGAGCAAGTTATAGAGTTCTTTTTAGCTATGAACCAAAAAGTTGAGTGAGAACTTTAACTTAGTTGAAGCCCCATTACAAGCAAAATAAAGAAATTAATAATTTACAAAAAGCCCTTCCCTAGTTTATTGCACTGAATGTTCAATGTAATGTTCATGATGGGCATGTTTTTTGCCTTATTGCCTGTTGATACTGTGTAGATTTTTTCGGGGGTGGGGGTGGGGGTGGGGGTGCTGGTCCTGAAGCTTGAATTTAGGGCCTGGATGCTATCCCTAAGCTTTTGTACTCAAGGCTAACACTTGAGCCACAGTTTCACTTCCAGCTTTTTGGTAGTTAATTGGAGAGCAGAGTCTCACAGATTTTCCTGCCTGGGCTGGCTTCAAACCCCAGTCCTTGGAACTCAGCCTCCTGAGTAGGTAGGATTATAGAGGTGAGCTACAGCTCCTGGCCTATAGTATCTAGAATGTTGAGTTTGATTTTTGTCTCCGTGCTAGTTGACTTTCAAAATTTCGTTCATTTGAAAATACCTAAAAGTATTATAATGTCTTCCATGTGGTTTACAGTGATAAGGAAATGTTGCTTTTATTTCTATATTTTTATGAAAAATTGATTAAAATTAGAATTTTGCTGAGCTGCTTTTGAGAACCTTGTTTTTGAGGAATAGTTTATGAAATCTGGCAGGTTAATTTGGTTTTAAAATTCTTTTTCTTTTCCCTCTTTGAGTTATCATTTATGGGTTGTTCTGTACTCTTTATCCTTCCCCTGTTTCTAGTCTTCTTGCCAACAGTTTTGAAGATGGTTCCCATATGGATTCACCATTAGACCCAAATGGAAGCTTTAATGTTGTTGTTAAAGAGGAACCTCTAGATGATTATGACTATGAACTTGGGGAGTACCCAGAAGGGGTCACTGTAAAACAAGAAGAAACTGATGAAGAAACAGATGTGTACTCAAACAGTGATGATGATCCGATACTAGAGAAACAGCTAAAGAGACACAATAAAATTGATAATCTGGAAACTGACCATTCATCTTCTAAATGGGTCCCAAACACCCCTTTAGGTGTTGCTAAAACGAAAACATTCAAATTAGATGCTGCAAAGATGCCAGTAGTCTATCTGGAGCCTTGTGCTGTTACCAAAAGCACAGTGAAGGTTTCTGAGCTCCCTGATAATGTACTTTCCACATCGCGGAAGGATAAGTCTTCAGTGTTGTCAGAATTAGAATATTTGCCTGCGTACATTGAAAGTTCTAGTGGGACTAGCTTCTGCTTAGCCAACGAGTCAGAAAATGGTCTTAGAAAACAGTCACCAGACCTTAGAGTGGCACAAAAATATTCCTTACTTAAAGAGCCTCAGTGGAACTGTCCTGAGGTATTTAATAGTATTAACTCAGAAATACATAACAGTACAAATGGTTTAGCTGGGGACTTGTTTTCAGGAAAAGAGGACTCAGGCAGAAAGCGGACAACTATGCTTAAGATTGCAACATCCCCATCCCCGAAGTCTGTGAGTGCTAATCAGAATGCTTCTCCAAATGCCCCTGGAAAAAGAGGAAGGCCTCGAAAACTGAAACTCTCCAAAGCAGGCAGACCACCTAAAAACATGGGCAAGGCTTTATCTTTTACAAAGAACACATCTGTAGGCTCTGCAAATGCCTTTCCTGATGTGAAGCCTGATCTGGAAGATGTGGATGGTGTTCTCTTTGTTTCCTTTGAATCAAAGGTAAGATGGTAGTTTTCAACCCTCTATAAAGGCCCATAAAATTAGTCTTACTGTATATTGGCTGGTAACTTAAAATCCAGTTTTGTGAATCTATCCGTTTATGAGGTGGCTTGGAGAAGGGAGAGGAAGTGTCTCCATAGTGTGGGGTTTAAGTTGAATAGGCATCATTAAAGATACTTTATTTGAAATAGCTTTAAAAGCTATGCCTTTATAAAAAGTTACTATTACAGACTTCAATGAATTAACTTGGTGGTGCTGGAGTGTTTCCCACTTTTGTTTAGGGCTAGCCTCTTACCATATCCTGCTACATAGTTGTGCATGCACACCACATCCAGGCCTTTTAAAAAGTCTTTTGGGATACTCCAGCTCTCCTACCCAATTTAGGAGAAGTAAAGTACTATTAGACAATCACATTCTACAAGTCTTAGTAGTGGTAGGAGGCTTGACTTGGTAGAGTGCCAGTCAGTGAGCAGAGCGTTCAGTACCAAGTTTGGGTTCTATTCTCAGAATAAGAAAAGAATAGAGAAGCCTTACTAACGTTATAGACTGTCTTATATGTTTTATAGTAATCTAATATGATTATGAGTATGAACTTGGGGAGTACCCAGAAGGGGTCTCTGTGAAACAAGAAGAGACTGATGAAGAAACAGATGTATACTCAAACAGTGATGAAGATCTGATACTAGATAAACAGCTAAAGCGACACAATAAAATTGATAATTTAGAAACTGACCATTCATCTTCTAAATGGGTCCCAAACACCCCTTTAGGTATTGCTAAAACGAAAACATTCAAATTAGATGCTGCAATGATGCCAGTAGTCTATCTGGAGCTTTGTGCTGTTACCAAAAGCACAGTGAAGGTTTCTGAACTCCCTGATAATGTACTTTCCACATCGCGGAAGGATAAGTCTTCAGTGTTGTCAGAATTAGAATATTTGCCTGCGTACATTGAAAATTCTAGTGGGACTAGCTTCTGCTAGTTTAGTATGTAGTACTGAGGGTTAGAACTGGGACCTTGTCCTTGCTAGGCTAGCATGATAAACCCAAGTCATACCACTAGCCCTGTTTTTCATTAGAATAGGTGTCTGGGTCCATGCCTGAGCTGCAGTTGAATCACAAGTATATGTTACTACATCCAGCTTCTCTCCTTCTCTCCATGGAGGCAGAGTCTTAGGGACTTTTATGCCTGGAGCTGGCTTGGCACCACTATCTCCCCAATCTCAGCTTTCTAAATAGTTTGGGATGACAGGTGTGTAGCTTCCAGCTATAAGTTGAGAGGGTGTCTAAAGACCTTTTAAGTGTGCTAAGCAGATGTTGGATGTCTAATTCCTTTTATCTGTTCTTGGATTTTTTTTTTTTTTTCCGCCAGTCCTGGTTCTTGGACTCAGGGCCTGAGCACTGTCCCTGGCTTCTTTTTGCTCAAGGCTAGCACTCTGCCACTTGAGCCACAGCACCACTTCTGGCCGTTTTCTGTATAGGTGGTGCTGGGGAATCGAACCCAGGGCTTCATGTATGTGAGACGAGCACTCTTGCCACTAGGCCATATCCCTTTCCTTCCCTGCTTGTTAGTTACTTAGTGAGCTATCTAGGCACTGGGAAATCAACATGCAAATTGAAAGTATGAAATTAGCTGAGATTACTATATTCAGCCACACTTTTTTGTTGTTGTTGTTTGTAAGGCTTGAACTTAGGGCCTGGGCACTGCCCCTGAGCTCTTTTTTCCTCAAGGCTAGTCCTCTACCACTTTGAACCTTAGCTCCTGATTTTCTAGTGTTTAATTGGAAGTAAGAATCTCACAGAATTTCCTGCTTAGACTGGCTTTGAACTAGATCCTCAGAGCTCATACTCCAGAGTAGCTAGTATTACAGATGTCCGTCACCAGCACCTGGCTTATTCAGACACTTTGTTTTTTAATTGTAGGCTCTTTTTGTTTTAGGCTCTTTCTTCTTTGCTCTCTCAAGGGCTAGGATTACAATTGTATTTCATCATGATAAGCTTTGGTTTTGGCTTTGTTTTTTCTGAATCTTAAAAAAATTTTTTTTTTGTATTTCTGATAATCAAACCCAGAGCGTTACACACACTAAGCAAGAGCTTTGGGCTTTTATCCCTCACCCCTGATGATTAAATGTTAGTGCTAATGTAGGCCATTCAGAAAATACTAAAAGATATGAAACAAAAATTGCTTATGTTCTAGCAACTTGGGGTTATCACTGTAAACATGGTATTTTCTTTTTTTTTTTTGAAAGTATTTATAGAACTTTATTTATTTATTTATTTATTTATTTTGACCAGTCCTGGGCCTTGAACTCAGGGCCTGAGCACTGTCCCTGGCTTCCTTTTGCTCAAGGCTAGCACTCTGCCACTTGAGCCACAGCGCCACTTCTGGCCATTTTCTGTATATGTGGTGCTGGGGAATCGAACCCAGGGCCTCATGTATACGAGGGCAAGCTCTCTTGCCACTAGGCCATATCCCCAGTCCCTAAACATGGTATTTTCCTCTGCTGTTTTTTTTTTCAATCCTGATTTTAAATTTGTATAAGTAATACAAACTACATTTTATTTTTTTTAATTTATAGGAAGCTCTAGATGTTCATGCAGTTGATGGGACAACAGAAGAACCTACTAGTCTTCAGGCATCAACCATAAATGATCCAGGTATTATGTAATGGTATAAAATGAAATACATGCATTGGGCTCTAGTAGTGAAGTATACAGTATTTATTCTTTCATAGTATAGAATACTTAATTTTATTATTGTTTTATGAGTAGGCTACAGAGCAAAAATTTCCCAACTGGAAAAAGAATTAATAGAAGATCTGAAATCCTTGAGGCACAAGCAGGTGATACATCCTGGTCTTCAAGAAGGTAATAGTCTCCAAAATATATGCAAATCTATATCTATCTAATATATATGCAAATTTTCTTCTCTCTTTTATCTTCTTTTTGTAAGACTTATTTGTAAGTCTTTTTTTTCTCTTTATCTTCCATCCTTGATTTCATATATTGTAGTACATCTCAATTTGCATTTCTAATTTTTTAAATTATGTTTTCATTATTTTAAGAAGTTATATGAAGGAGATCAACAGATCAGTTCACAACTACAATGTATCTTGGTCAATATCATCTCTTTCATCATTTTCAATCCCTCCCAACCCTACTCTTCCCTTCTCAATTTGCATTATTTCCCCCCTACATCTACAGTTTTTCCTTAAAGTATATATAGAGTGGAATGGTAGCTCATGCCTGTAATCCTAACTATTCAGGAAGCTGAGATCTGAGGATTGCTTTTTGAAGCCAGCTTGTGCAGGAAAATTTGAGAGACTCTTTATTTTCAGTTAACCAGCAAAAAGCCAGAAGCAGAGCTATGGCTTATATGGTAGTGTTCCAGCCTTGACTGGAAAAAGCTAAGGGATAGCACCCAGGCCCTGAGTTCAAGTCCTAGTACCACCACAAAAACAAAAAAAAAACACCCATCTGGCTGGGTCCTGGTGGCTCATACCTGTAATCCTAGCTACTCAGGTAACTGAGACCTAGAGGATTGTGGTTTGAAGTCAGACTGGGCTGAGATTCTGTGTCATATTAACCAGCAAAATGCTGGATTTGAGTTGTGGTTTGAATGGTAGAGCCACCTGCCCTAAGCAAGAAAGCCAAGCCAAAAGCATAGGTGTAAGCTCAAGCTGCAACCAGCACAAAAAGAACAACAAAACTAAAACACAGATCTAGATTTTTTTTTTAAATACTAGTAGCTTAGATGAAAAAAATATGGTAAGAATGTAAGTTGGTTTTTTTTTTTTTTTGGCCAGTCCTGGGCCTTGAACTCAGGGCCTGAGCACTGTCCCTGGCTTCTTTTTGCTCAAGGCTAGCACTCTGCCACTTGAGCCACAGTGCCACTTCTGGCTGTTTTCTGTTTATGTGGTGCTGGGGAATCGAGCCCAGGGCCTCATGTATACAAGGCTAGCACTCTTGCCAGTAGGCCATATCCCCAGCCCCAGTTTTTTTTGTTTTGACAGTCTTAAACTCAGGGCCTGAGCACTGTCCCTGGCTTCTTTTTGTTCAAGGCTAGCACTCTACCACTTGAGCTACAGAACCACTTCTGGCCTTTTCTGTTTATGTGGTACTGAGGAATTTCATCCAGGGCTTCATGCATGCTAGGCAAGCATTCTACCACTTAGCCACATTCACAGACCAAGAATGTTCTATTTATTTGGGTCATTCTTTTCATCCAGTATCCCCCTGCCCCCAGTTTCTGTTCTTGTTAACTTTTTGTTATTTTTGTTTGTGGAGGTTGGTTCCTACATGTCTTTATATCTTTAGTAATATATTTAGGTGTGTAAATAGAAGAATATTTTTATATCTCATTGTGTCATTGCATATACCTAATTTATATATTTATATATGCACTGGGGAGTTAATTAAAAAGTTTTCTTTTCAGTTGTACAAGATTACTTTATCCTTAATTATGTTGCTTAATTTTCTTACAACAGTGATGTCTGTAGTAGTTACAATATCATGGTAGTAATCACTCTACCCCATTTATATTATAATACAAGATTATAAGCCATGCTTAAATTTTGGTTTCTTACATCTTTAATTTTAGATGTGCTTCTTGGAATAGTTTGTCCTTTTGACTCCTACTCTACTACTGGTGTTTTCAAAATACTGACTTATTTATTTTACTTTAGAGTCTAAACATTATAAGCTGTCAAAGAAAAAGTTGAAAGCTGGGTGCTAGCTACTCTGGAAGTTGAGGTTTGAGACTCGTAGTTCAAAGCCAGCCTTGGCAACAAAGTCCATGAGACTTATCTCCAATTGACCACAAGCAAAACACAAGTAGAGCTATGGCTCAGAGTGGTAGAGCTTTGGGCAGAAAAACAGGGACAGCTCCCAGGCCCCGAGTTATGCCCTACTGCCAACAAGACCAAAAAAGGTTAATTTACCAAGTATAATTCCCTCTCTCTCTCTCTCTCTCTCTCTCTCTCTCTCTTTTTTCCTCTGAGACAGACTGGCCTTAACTCAAGATCTTCAGATTTCAGGGTTTCAGTCTCCCGAGTGGCTAGGGTTATGTCACCATGTCTGGTTGAGAGGCATGGTGGCTTGCTTGCTCCTTTTGCTCCCTTGCTCCCTCCCTCTTCTCTCCTTCCTCCCTCTCCCCCTTCCCCTCCTATCCCCATTTCTCTCCTTATCTCTCTTTTCTTTCTTTGCTCTGTGTTTTCATACACATAGTCATAAATACTCTATAACTTTTCTTCCACATTCCACCATGCCAACATTCAGTAGGAGGGGGGAGGAGATGTTATACAAATAGTTCATATCGCAAGGCATGGATTGTGGAACTGTTTGAAAGTGGATCTTTTTTATTTGTAGTGGGATTAAAATTGAATTCAGTGGACCCAACAATGAGCATTGATCTTAAATATTTGGGAGTGCAACTACCTTTGGCTCCAGCCACCAGCTTTCCTTTTTGGAACCTTACAGGAACCAACCCTGCCTCTCCTGGTAAGTATGTAATGTTTGTAAAGTTAGACACTTTTTTCCCCTTAAAGTTTAGATTAGTTGTAATGCCAATTAAAAAGAAATTATCAGTATTTTCGAGCAAATGTTTTGTCTCTTGTGGTAAATAAATACATTTTAGGTAGTTTTAGTAATGATGTAATATTATATTGGCTTGATATGATTTTAGTCACCTCTTTTTCTTTACAGATGCTGGCTTTCCCTTTGTATCTAGGACAGGAAAGACCAACGACTTCACCAAGATCAAGGGCTGGAGGGGCAAATTTCATGGTGCTTCTGCAAATAGAAATGAAGGTATGGAGGGTCTTTTGTTTGTTCATTTTAAGACAGAAGTCTGATTGTGTATCCTAGGCTGGCATTGAACGATTGGTCTTCTTTAAAAGTCTCCAAAGTGGTGAGAATAGGGCATGTATCATTATGCCTGGTTGGTGTATTTTTTTAAATTTTTTTTAACATTCTAAATATTTCCAAAACCTGTAGCCAATTTTTTTTTGGTTTGGACACAGTAATCCTAGCTACTTGGTAGTCAGAGATAAAAGTAGATCATAATGCTAGGTGTCAGTCGCTCACCTATAATCATAGCTACTCAGGAGGCTGAAATCTGGGTGTCAGTAGCTCACTTGTAATCCTAGCTACTCAGGATGCTGAAATCTGAGGATCATGGTTCAAAACCAGCTGAGGCAGAAAAGTCCCCTTGATACTCTTTATCTCCAATTAACCCCTCAAAAACTAGAAGTGGTACTATAGTTCAAAGTGTAGAGTGCTTGCCTTGAGCAAAAGAACTCAGGGACAATGCCCAAGCCCTGAGTTCAAACCCCACAACCAATAACAACAAAAAAAGTAAATGATGGGGCTGGGAATATGGCCTAGTGGCTAGAGTGCTTGCCTTGTATACATGAAGCCCTGGGTTTGAATCCTCAGCACCACATATATAGAAAAAGCCAGAAGTGGTGCTGTGGCTCAAGTGGCAAAGTGCTAGCCTTGAGCAAAAAGAAGCTAGGAACAGTGTTCAGGCTCCAGGACTGGCAAAAAAAAAAAAAAAAAAAAAGTAAATCCTAGTTAGAGGGTCTTCCTAGCAAAAAGGTAATGAGACCACTTCTGAGTAAATAAGCCGACCTTGGTGGTGTGTGCCAATGGTTCCAGTGGGGGAGACTGTAGGTAGGGGGTCATAGTCCAGTCTCGACCTGGACAAAAACACCGGACACTGCCTCACAAAAAAAGGAAGTCTTAACATTAAAAAAATAACGTGAAGTACTGGGCATGTGGCTCAAGTGGCAGAACAGTTGCATAGCAAGTCCAAGGTCCTGAATTCAAAACCCTAAACTGTTTTCTTTCCATATTTTAAATTGAAGTAATCAAACTAATTTTTATTTTCTTTAAAAGTAAAGCCTGGGTGGGGCTTAGTTTCCTAACTATTTCTAGCTTAATAGTCCCTGAATTTTCAAAACAACATTGTATCATTTTCATTCTCAAGCATTGCCTGAGCGCTGGTGCTCTTGCGGGCTCTCTCTCTCTCTCTCTCTCTCTGCCAGAAAAGCCAGAAAAGGTTTTAATGTAATTGCTGTTTGGGTTAAAGAATGAATTTTCATCTAATTACTATCTGTTACTCAGTCTGCTTTTGTTTATGTTATCTTAGGATATCTTTTCTAGATTGCTTTTTTTTGTTGGAGTTTGCACCCAGGACCTTGTGCTTGCTGGGTTTGCTTGGCTGAAACTACCACCTAGCATGACTTTTTGCTGGTTATTTTTGGAAATGTTCTTAACTTTTCTACCTATGTTGACTTGAAACCATGATCCTCAGAGTCTCAGCTTCTGAGTACCTAGAATTACATATGTGAGCCACAACATCTGGCTTTCTTTTTCCCTTGAGCCATCACTGAGTTACATTGTGGCACAAGATTGAAATATGTGTCTCTTTTATTTCTAGGTGGGAATTCAGAAGGTTCACTGAAAAACCGCTCTGCTTTCTGTAGTGATAAGCTGGATGAGTACTTGGAAAATGAAGGCAAGCTGATGGAAACAAGCATGGGTTTCTCTTCAAATGCCCCCACATCTCCTGTGGTATACCAACTGCCTACCAAGAGTACCAGCTATGTACGCACACTTGATAGTGTACTGAAGAAGCAATCTACTACTTCCCCTTCTACCTCTTACTCTTTGAAGCCTCATTCTGTGCCCACTGCCTCTCGAAAGGCAAAGTCTCAGAATAGACAGACAGCTCTCAGTGGCCGAACTAAATCATCTTATAAGTCCATTTTACCCTACCCTGTTTCACCAAAGCAGAAACACTCTCATGCAACTCCAGGAGATAAGACTACCAAAAATCTTTCAAGCACCATCTTGGATAATCAGGTGAATAACTTTGTTGTGCCAACTTTAGATGAAAATGTATTTCCAAGGCAGATTAGTTTACGTCAGGCACAGCAGCAGCAGCAGCAGCAGCAGCAGCAACAGCAGCAGCAGGGAACCCGCCCTCCAGGCCTGTCTAAATCTCAGGTGAAGCTGATGGACCTGGAAGACTGTGCCCTCTGGGAAGGAAAACCAAGGACCTATATCACAGAAGAGCGTGCAGATGTTTCCTTGACAACTCTGCTTACTGCTCAAGTAAGTATTGGCTGTTTTCTTCAGGCACTAGTGTTTGGCTAGATAAAGGATGGTGGCTTTTTGGAAGAGGATCAGGTAGTGTTTAGGATTTAATTACCTGGGTGACAACTGAGGAAATTCTTTACTAAGTTATCTTAGTGCAGAGTGATATGGTAGAGTTGGATTTTTTTTTTTTTTTAACCAGTCCTAGGGCTTGAACTCAAGGCCTGAGCACTGTCCCTGGCTTCTTTTTGCGCAAGGCTAGCATAGCACTCTTGAGCCACAGTGCCACTTATGGCTTTTTCTATATATGTGGTGCTGAGGAATGGAACCCAGGCCTTCATATGTACGAGGTGAGCACTTTACCACTAGGCCATATTCTCAGCCCCCACTTAGCCATTCTAAAAATCTCAAAATTTCATTGTCTGAGGCATGGATGAATATATTTGCTGATTTTGGTTGTTTTTTTTTTTTTTTTTTTGTCCTGGGCCTTGGGGACTCAGGGCCTGAGCACTGTCCCTGGCTTCTTTTTGCTCAAGGTTAGCACCCTGCCACTTGAGTCACAGCGCCACTTCTGGCCATTTTCTGTATATGTGGTGCTGGGGAATCGAACCCAGGGCTTCATGTATATGAGGCAAGCGCTCTTGCCACTAGGCTATATCCCCAGCCTGTGCTGATTTTGTTTTTAAAACAAGAAATGTATTTTTCAAGGTTCTAAATCCAAACAAGTCCAAGAATTACTAAACCCATGGAGGAAAATCTTGATCTCTCAGTAAAATTTTGGTTTTGGCTAGGCAATAGAGTTTGAATTTCAGTTCTAATGCCTGCCAGGCAAATAAATGCTTTCCTACTTGAGCCATGCACTCACCTTGTTTTTTCTTTTGGATTTGTTTGGATCGAATATTCATTCTCTCTCTCTCTCTCTCTCTTCCCCCCCCCCCCCTTCTCCTCTCTCTCTCTTTTTATCCAGAGCTGGCCTCAGTACCTTATTCCTCCTATGTATTTATAGCTGATATTACAGGCATGTTCTGCTATGCCAGGATTATTGATTAAAGGTGGTGTCCTACTTGATTTTTTGCCCAACTGCTCTCAAACCGAGATCTTTCCATTCTCTGCCTCCTTAGTAGACAGGATTACTGGCATGAGCCACTTCACCCAGGTGTATTAAGCATTTTTAATTTATTGGTGATGCACCTAACTTGGCAGTCTCTGGTGCATGTGAAATGACACAGCAGCCATGGTGGTAGTTTTAAGTCATGACTCTACCTTCTATTTTAAAATTCCATACAGAATTCTAGAGCTGAAGATTATGAGCTGTTTTGAGACTTAATATGGATTATGTCTTTCCTTTATTATTATTCCTTAGAGTCATTCCTGTTTATTTATCTTCCTTTTTTGTTACTCTAGAATAGACCTTTCTGTAAAAGGCTAGATAGTAGATATTTGAGATCTACAGACTATATACTCTGGCAATGTTTTTGTTGTTGTTGTTTGTTTTTGTTCCGTTTTTTGCCAGTCCTGGGCTTGGACACAGGGCCTGAGCACTGTCCCTGGCTTCTTTTTGCTCAAGACTAGCACTGTACCACTTGAGCCATAGCGCCACTTCTGGCCATTTTCTATATATGTGGTGCTGAGGAATCGAACCCAGGGCTTCATGTATATGAGGCAAGCTCTCTTGCCACTAGGCCATATTTCCAGCCGTAGACTATATACTCTGAAGTCAGGTACTGTTGTACCACAGGCAAATGAACAGGATTGTGTGTGTTCCACTGAAAATTTATGAAACTTACTAGGTTTGGCTTGTGGGCCATAGTTTTCTAAACCCCCGCTGGTGGTTTCTCTTGAAGAAATTCATCCTTGATATTTTTGCTCATAATTAATAAAGAATATTGTCTTGTACTGATATATTACTCAGAGCCATAGTTATATTTATGGTCTGACTTCTCTTTTTGTACTTTTATGCTATTAGTACTCAAGTACTCAAAGAGAGGAAGGCAGACTAATACATGACTGTAAGTCATTGGTGTGATAGAGGATGATTTAGTAAAATTATGACTTTATGCTTTAACTTTAGGCATCTCTTAAAACTAAACCTATCCACACAATCATAAGGAAACGAGCTCCTCCATGCAACAACGACTTTTGTCGTCTGGGTTGTGTATGTTCCAGTCTAGCCTTGGAGAAGCGCCAACCTGCTCACTGCCAGCGGCCAGATTGCATGTTTGGCTGTACTTGTTTGAAAAGAAAAGTTGTACTTGTTAAAGGTGGATCCAAAACTAAGCATTTCCAGAGGAAGGCTTCACTTCGAGATCCAGTGTTTTATGATACTATGGGAGAAGAGGCAAAAGAAGGAGGATCTGGAGTCAGGGAAGAGGAGGACCAATCAAAAGAAAAGAAGAAGAGAAAAAAATTGGAATACAGTGAGTATCAATTAAGAGTTCATAGATAGCTGCCTAGCAAGCTTGGCTGGATTTAAACCCAGTATTGAAGGGGTAGGGGGAAGGACCAACTAATGTAGTTTGCCATTACCATACAAAAGCATATAAACATCTCAGTGGAAATTATTTTTTTCTTTGTGTCAGTATTGAGGGTTATTTGCTTATGGTTGCACTTGAACCACCCTCTACTTCATTGAACATAAGATTCCATGGTTTTGTCTGCACTGTCTGCCTGAACTGGTTCCAGCAATGATCCACAGATCCCAGCCTCTGAGTAACTAAGATTGTAGGTGTGAGCCACTGATGCCTGATAACAGTGGAAATTTTTATTATTTATTTACCCAGTCCTGGGGCTTCCTCAATCTGATAAAGAGAATCTGTGACACACTTTATAATTGGGTGTGGTGTTCTTCATTGAAAGATTGGAAGTGAAGAAGAATATGTACTTTACTTACATTTAACCATTAACACTGAAGAGTTGGATGCAGCAACACTTAACACACTAAAGGCTGAGCCTCAGTTGTGAACAGTATCAGTAACATTGCCAGACACTGTCTCAAAACAATAAATAGACATGCATGCACATTCGCAGGTGTTCAAGCCAATGTATATGGAGATATGAGAAAGGTCTAGATTGGAAAGGATAGAAATTAACTGGCTTTATTCATAGATAGAAAAGTCCTAAAAATCTTTTAAAAAAATGTTAGTAGAACTATACATTAGTTGATAAGGTTGCAAGATATATCATATAATATAAAAGAGTGAACAATTGGAAATTGAAGTAAAAATAGCATTTAAAATAACATCTATGAAAGGGAGTAGTGTTATTCTAGTGGTAGAGTACCAACCAACCTTAAGCAAAAAAAGCCAAGCAAGAATGTAGGCTGAGTTGAAGTTTCACTATTGGTATGTGTGCACATACCACACACACACACACACACACACACACACACACACACACTTAAAAATAAGTTTGACAAAAGATGCAAAAGATGTATATACTAAGGATTTTATTCCTAGCTGTGTTTATTTTAGTGAATCATACTATCTGGTAATAGGTTTTCAAGAAAGTTTTGGTTAATAGATAAGTTAATGAAGGTATATGAGGACAACAACTAAAAGGGTTTTTAGGGATCATCTGTTTGATTTCTGTAAGTTACTGCCTTTTGTGAGGGAGCATACTTTGTTTTGTCATTGATTGTTTCACTGCTTCACATCTATTGTCAAAAGCACCTTAAAATTCTTAACCTTTTTTTGTTAAGCTATATGTGAAACAGAGCCTGAGCGGCCGGTTCGACATTACCCATTGTGGGTAAAAGTAGAAGGTGAAGTTGATCCAGAGCCTGTTTATATCCCAACACCTTCTGTCATCGAGCCTATGAAACCATTATTGATGCCTCAGCCAGAAGTATTGCCTACTGTGAAGGGCAAACTGCTCACTGGAATGAAACCTGCTCGGTCATATACGCCTAAACCCAATCCTGTGGTAAGCCTGGAGTTTCTTTTTTTTTAATTGTAAGTTCCAAAGGTAAGATATCTTCTGTAAGATATCTTCTCTCCTGGTTTAATCAGTTTAGTTGCTGACACATATAAAAGTATAGGTGAGTAATAGTAGCCATCTCTTCATGAAGTTCACTAGGGATTTTTTTTTAACATGACTTGCAAAATCTTTTAAAGATATTGTTAATAGTGCTGTGTAGAATACTAGTATATAGTTCATATTACTAGCAGAAAAACAGGCTATTCTAAAAGGATATTTTTATACACAATAATAGCAGTAAATTTGAAGATTTAAAGTAACTGTACACTGTATGTGTCAGCACAGATAGTAACTCTGAAATTCCTCTACTGTGGTACCTACGATATGTGTGGTCTCTACCAGTGCTTATCTATTACTGTCTGTGATAAAGTATGGAAAATAAACGCAACTACTTAAAACTTGTACAACACGATGATTATTAACTTACTAAAAACTTTTGCTTAAAGCAATTATGAAAAGCTGTACTTTAGTGTGATATAAAATTTCTTGAAAATTAGATCCTTTCTGAGCACCAAAAGTTCAGCACATAGAACTGTACTTTTACTATTTCACTTTGGAGCTGGCATTAAAATTTTCCACTATTGTAATGGACGCCAAGATAAAGCATCCTTCATTTGGAGCCTTAAGAAACCATTTTTTACTATTGTTATGAAATGTTATTGTATGAAACTTACAGATACGGGAAGAGGACAAAGACCCAGTCTATTTATACTTTGAAAGTATGATGACTTGTGCCCGAGTTCGAGTATATGAACGAAAAAAAGAGGAACAGAGACAACCATCCCCATCCCCATCCCCATCTCCATCATTTCATCAACAGAGTTCGTACCAGTCTAGTCCTGAGAACCATAGTACAAAGGTGAATTACTTGTTACATAACTAGCCTTTTAACTTCCAATTCCCTATTGCTGGTATTAGAATTTGCCTTGCTATCAGAATAATTTAGTCTTCCCTAGGCTTACATGACATGTAAATCAGTCTTATTTTTCTGCATATGCACTCCAATGATCTATCCCTCAGGTTTACTAAATACTTTGTATGATTTTTTTTATCCTGGAGTAATGAACAAGTAAATATCTCTGGATTTAAATTACTTATATGTAATTACTACAATTTCCATCTTTCTTTATAGGTGAGTTTTGTCAAAACTCCTAACCAAAGCTTGTCCTCCTAAAAATCAATTATTCTTCCTTCTGTATTAGACTGTATTATTGTATATTGTAAATTACTTTCTTAATGACTCAGTAAGTATTAAAAATATTCTTGGTATATAAGACTTTTTTCCTCTGGATTGTATAATGTGGTAGTTATCCTCTGAGTATAGATGTGAAATTGCTGATTTTGTAATCTTGTGATTATACTTCTGTGAGAGATTTAATGCTTATGTCTTACTATCTATAGATTGCATATGTGTTGAAGTATTTCTCTGTTTATCTTCTCCTCAGGAACCTGATTCTGAACAGCAGCCCATATGTGACTTGGAGGATGATTCTGATAAAGCACAAGGTCAGAATGAAAACTAGATTTTGCCATTTGATAATAATTATATAGCTCTGGATTCTTTATGGCAGAAACCCCAGTCTACCAATCCAGGATATGTCACCTATCCTGCTTATTTTCTGACTTCTGCCAAAAGTTGAGATAAGTAAGCCTGTGTTAGTTTAATACTCTTGTTTTCAAAGAGAAAAAAATTCACTTTCAGGTAGTATATTATGACGTGAGAAATTTAGCAAAGTTGTGAGTGATTTTTTTTTTTTTTTTTTTTAACCAGTCTTGGGCCTTGTACTCAGGGCAAGCACTGTCCCTGGCTTCTTTTTGTTCAAGGTGAGCACTCTGCCACTTGAACCACAACGCCATTTATGCCCGTTTTCTATATATGTGGTGCTGGGGAATTGAACCCAGGGCTTCATGTAGACGAGGTAAGCACTCTTTTTTTTTTTTTTTTTTTTGGCCAGTCCTGGGCCTATGGACTCAGGGCCTGAGCACTGTCCCTGGCTTCTTCCCGCTCAAGGCTAGCACTCTGCCACTTGAGCCACAGCGCCGCTTCTGGCCGTTTTCTGTATATGTGGTGCTGGGGAATTGAACCTAGGGCCTCGTGTATCCGAGGCAGGCACTCTTGCCTGCCTATATCCCCAGCCCCGAGGTAAGCACTCTTGCCATATTCCCAGCCGGTTTTTTTTTTTTTTTTTAGCCTATTCCAAATCTTGCAATATTGCCATCATCTGTTGACTTTTATACCTACTGCTACAAAGCACAGAGAGAATGGAAGAAACATTACTGATTTACCTAGTAGGGGCTATTTCCAGAATTGCTATGATGCCTCCAACCTTTTTTTTTTTTTTTTTGGTTGGTCGTGGAGCCTGGGCGCTGTCCCTGAGCTCTTCAGCTCAAGGGTAGCGCTCTGTCACTTGAGCCACAGTGTCATGTCTGGTTTTCTGGTGGATATAAGAGTCTCACAGACTTTCTTGCCTAGGCTGGCTTTGAACCATGATCTCAGACTCCTGAGTAGCTAGGATTACAAGCGTGAACCACTAGTGCCCAGCTCAGTCTCTTAATTTTTTGCTCAGGATGGCCCTCAAATTGAGGTCTTCCTAATCTATGCCGCCTGAGTATTTAGAATTCAGTTAGGTGCCACCACTATCCACTATGCCTAGTTACATCCCCACCCCCACCCATTTTTAGGTTTGTCTCTTATTTTCATGTTTCAAGTCAGTCAGATCAATAATAGCCTATACCAAATATGCTTAATCTGGTTTATAGGTCACACTTTGTAAGCTACTACCTCTATTGTGTAATAGCTACAGCCTTTTAGAGCAGTGTTAAGGGGACTGATTCCTTTTTTTTTTTTTTTATGAGAGTGTTTGGTCAGCTGGGTAGTGAAAAGAATTGTCTGATTCTGTGAGATCTTGCTTTTTTTTTCTTTTTGTAGAATTCCCAAGTAAGGAATGTTAAACTTATTACATTACCACTGAAGGGATTGGGAATGTGGCTTAGTGGTAGATGTTTGCCTAGCATGCATGAAGCACTAGGTTTGATTCCTTAGTACCACATAATGAGAAAAGGCCAGAAGTGGCGCTGGTGCTGTGGCTCAAGTTGTAGAGTGCTAGCCTTGAGCCCCGAGAAACTCAGGGATCGAGCCCAGGCCCTGAGTTCAAGCCCCAGGAGCGAAAAAAAAAAAAATAAAAAATTGTCACGGAAAATATATGAGAATTGGACTGAGCAACTGTTGGATTTTTTTTCTAAGTTCAGTACAAAACAGCTGTGAAGCAGAAATATCTTTCAATTGTTTTATCAGAAAAGAGCTGGAAGTCTCCCTGCAATGAAGGGGAATCCTCTTCTACTTCTTTTGTGCATCAGAGGTCACCTGGTGGTCCTACCAAACTGATAGAGATCATCTCAGACTGCAACTGGGAAGAGGACCGGAGCAAGATTTTGAGCATCTTATCCCAGCACATCAACAGCAACATGCCACAGTCACTTAAGGTGGGCAGCTTCATCATTGAGTTGGCTTCTCAGCGAAAGAGCCGGGGTGAGAAGAGCCCTCCTGTTTATTCTTCTCGTGTGAAAATTTCTATGCCATCATGTCAAGATCAAGATGATATGGCTGAGAAATCTGGATCAGAGACTCCTGATGGTTCATTGTCCCCTGGGAAAGTGGATGATCTCTCTCCTGTGCAGACAGATGCCCTGGATTCAGTGAGGGAGAGATTACATGGAGGCAAAGGTCTGCCTTTTTATGCAGGGCTTTCTCCTGCAGGGAAGCTTGTGGCCTATAAACGTAAAGCCAGTTCAAGCACATCTGGGCTTATCCAGGTGAGAATTATCTTTAATCTGGGTATAGCACTTTTTTTATACTTAGATAACACTTGGCTTTTTCAGAGCCCTTTGTGGCCTTACATTATTTGGGTAGTAAAATGATTATCCCTTTTTGAAATAAGTCTAAGTTAGATGAATACCTAGAATTAATTTTTGGCACATTCACAAAGAAATACAAATACAGAGCCTTATATTAGCTTACATAGCTTTTCTTTCATCTTTCTAGAAAATTGTTATTAAATGCTACTGCTCTCTCTGGCTCTAGTCATACTTTGAGAACCAAGCAAAGAGAACCAAAGATTTACTATAGATCTTGGTCTTTATTATTAGTAGACAACTTTTAAGACAAAACTATATTTAGGATATTAGGGATAGAGAGAAGAGTGTTTTCCTTGTTATGTTTTTTTGGTCTGTCATGGGGCTTGAACTCAGGGCCTAGGTGCTGTCCCTGAGCCTCTTAGTGCTCAAGGCTAGCTACTCTACCACTTGAGCCACAGCTCCAATTCTGGCTTTTAAGTGGTTAATGAGAGAGAAGAGTCTCACGGGGACTTTTCTGCCCGGGCTGGCCTCAAACTATAATCCTCAGGTGTCAGCCTCCTTAGTAGCTAGGATTTACAGGTGTGTGCCACCAGTGCCTGGCTTTATTATATTTTTGAGATAGGGTCTCACTATTTAGTCAAAGCTAGCCCAGAACTCCATATTCTCTTGCCTTTACTTTCCTAGTGTTGAGATTACCAATGTGTGCAACCCTTTCAATTGACTTTGTTAGGCAATAAGACAATGTATATGTTTTGAAGCTTGGGTTACTATTGTTGTTTGTGTTTTTTAGCAATGATAGGAATTAAACCTAGGGCCTCACACATCTTAGACAAGTGCTCTACTATCAAATTATGTCTCTAGCCTGGGGGAAAATGTTAATTTAGTAAGTGGTTATTCAAATACATGTAATTTTTAGGAATTGAACTATAGTTCCTTAATATTTTTTCCTTTTGATTTGTGAGATTTGTCTGTGTGGCCATTGTTGTGGAACCAGATACCTCTATTCCTTGCTGTTGAGTAATTCATGTGGTTATATTTAGTAAAGCTACATTGGCACCTAGAAAGTTCTTTGAAAAGAGAAGTTCTGACTTAAAAAGTAAGTCATAGTCAGAAAGGTTTTCTCCTCTTGCTTGAAGACATCAACTGCATACAGACAACTTTCACAAAGTAACTTTCGAAAGAGATATGAAGAGAGCAGAGTGGTGGTATGTAGTCTGACCTACTTAGGAGGGTAGAGCATGACCATTGCTTGAGCCAGTTTTAGGCCATCCTGGTCTAAATAAACAGTGTTGGGGGAAAGAAAGAAAACAAACAGAAAAGAACTAAAGAGAACTCTGCTTCCTTCACAATCTCATTGTAACAGCACAATTCAGTCATAAAACCTATGCTATGCAGATGGTCTTGTCTTAGCAGTTTCTGTGCTTCCTTATAGACCCAACTTCCTATTCAGAGCACCCAAAGGCTGACCAAAGGTACCTGACTTTTAACAAAGAACTGGTTCTCTGTGTTCCCTGTCAGTCTCTGGTGCACTAAAGGCAAATTACCTTCCTCTTGGGAAAGCATGATGGAGTATCAGAGAAAATGAGGAGTGTAGAGAAAATAAGGAATTTAAAGTAAACATACAAACATTTTTTTTTTTCTTTTTGCAGTATTCTGTTAAGAACAGGGTCATTGTTAAAAGCCAGACACATGCTGGCAGGTGCCTGTCAGTCCTCCGTGGGAGGTTGAGGTGAGAGGATTGCTTGAGCCTAGGAGTTCTAAGGACAAACAGGGCTATACTTTTTTTGAAAAAGGAACCGAGGGCTGGGATTGTGACTTAGGGGTAGAATGCTTGCCTAGCATGCACAAAGCCCTGGGTTTGATTCCTTAGCACCACATAAACAGAAAAAGCCAGAAGTGACATTATGGCTCAAGTGGTAGAGTGCTAGCCTTGAGCAAAAATAAGCCAGGGACAGTCTTCAGGCCCCGAGTCTAAGCCCCAGGACTGGCAAAAAAAAAAAAGGAAATGAAAACAATATAACTTGCTTAAATAATCAGGCACTAATTAATACAAAAATCTGAAATTTTGAAATGATTTCCAAAAGTTCTTGAGAACTGACATGACACCAAATGTAGAAAATTGCACACCTGGCCTCTTGATGGGATGAGGTTAAAACATACTGAAGAAAATTACCTTCATACACTATGTACATATGTATGTATAGCTGCATATATGTGTGTATACATATATATACACACATACATACACATAAATGTATCTATATATATTTTTAAAATCTATAGTAAAGCTTACTTTTGGAAAGTTTTTTGGAAGAAGGGTTGTTGATACTAGGGCTTGAACTCCGGACTTCATGCTCTTGCTTGACTTTTTCACTTAAAGCTGGCATTCTACCACTTGAGCCACATCTCCACTCTGGCTTTTTAAAAGTTGGTTAATTGGAGATAAGAGTCTCACAAGGATTTCTGCTTAGTTTGGTTTCGAGCTTCGATCCTCAAGTCTCAGCCTCCTGAGTAGTTAGAATTGCTGCTGTGACCCACCAGCCCCTGGCAAGATCCTGTTTTTTTCGTTTCCAACTTGAAACAGATAAATTCTTGATCTCTTTGGGAATAAGCACAGTTTTATAAGTAGCAAAGAGTAATTTTGTGTTTTTGAATATGGAGTGAATTGCTATAGCTGTTCTTTCTAGTTCTCTTAGTTATCCTATAATTTAGAAGTAAATTTCTCTTTTAATGCTTAAAAAAAAATAGTGGGACTGAGTTTGAATTCAGGAGCTCCTGCTTGTTATAAGCACTCTTAACAATGTGAGCTACATCCTGGCTCTTAAACTCTACTTTCAAATAAACACGTCTATGCTGTTGCCCAAGATAAGCAATGTAATGAACTCAGGCAGCACAGAAAAGAAGTACTTCATTTGTTGGTTTCACTTTCTTTTGACAGTTTAGTGACTGTCTAGAATTATCCTGTTTTTGCCAACATTTGTTTTGAGCCCATCTTTTGTCCAACATGTGAAGATAGTACCTTGAAAGTTGTTCTGTTTTATTTTGTGCCATTCATGGGGCTTGAACTCAGGCCTTAGGCACTGTTCCTTAGCTTTTTTGCTCAATGCTAATGCTCTGCTATTTGAGCCACAGCTCCACTTCTGTATTTTTGCTGGTCAATTGGAGATAAGACTCTTCCAGATTTTCCTGCTCAGGCTGACTCTGAATTGCAATCCTCAGATCTCTCAGTATCCTGAGTAGCTGGATTACAGGTGTGAGTCACTGCTACCCAGCTTATGTGTCTGATTTTTTACCAGAGACATTCTGTGGAATGTATTCACCCAGTTTTTGCTGATGATTTATTTTACTGATATTAATAGCTCCACCAGAATTAACGTAAAACAGTTGTATGATTTTTTGGGCGTAATCTTGTGTGCATCACTAGGATGCAGAAATGATGGGTTTCTAAGATTTTGTTTCCAAACGGTAAAGTAAAGGAGCTGATAGTACTTCAGAATATCAGTTGATGGCATTTTTCACCTTTCAAGTACTCAGATTATCCTGAATAGAAAAAGTCCACTTCTTTTTCCCCCTTTACATCTGAAAAATAGGCTTTTAAGCCCTTGTAGAAATGAAACCCCATCAAGGGAGAGGAGTTAAGTTAGCAAGAGAATTTTATCTTTACAGAATTTCTCTTTGCCACTTGTTTCAGGTTAATGGTAAGAGTTACCCGCAGGCTAAGTTGCTATTGGGACAGATGGGGGCATTGCATCCAGCCAATAGGCTAGCTGCTTATATCACAGGCAGGTTGCGACCCTCAGTCCTGGACCTCTCAACCCTCAGTACTGTCATCTCCAAGGTAGCATCCAATGCCAAGGTGGCTGAATCCAGGAAACAACGTACCCTGTTGCCTTCAACGTCCAATTCCAAAATGGCATCCTCTGGCACGACAGCACATCGCTCTGGGAAGAATCCGAAGGCGTTTGTCCCTGCAAAAAGGCCAATTGGTAAGTTAGATGATACATGTTTTGGAAAGGGCTGTGACTTTTTGGCCAGTGATTACTGGTATAATGTTGTAAAAGTTAGAGAGAAATAATGAATTTGGCTTAACTTTTTAATGTCTGTCTTGAATATTTTTTACTCCCCCCTCCCCCCCAGTCCTGGGCCTTGAACTCAGGGTCTGAGCACTGTCCCTGGCTTCTTTTTGTTCAAGGCTTGCACTCTACCACTTGAGCCACAGCGCCACTTCTGGCTTTTTCTGTTTATGTGGTGCTGGGGAATCAAACCCAGGGCTTCATGTGTATGAGGCAAGCACTCATGTCACTAGGTCATATTCCCAGCCCTATTTTTTGCTTTTGAGATTCTTCTGATGACCTATTATACTAAATGAATTGAACACTGGTTTTATGATTATTTTTGAGACTAGATATACTAATGCAGAAAAGACTTAGGATTTCAATGTAGTATTAAAAGCAGGATATATGTTTTATAATATGTTTTTGTCAAACTGGGTGCTGGTGGCTCATGCCCGCAATCCTAGCTACTCAGGAGGGTGAAATCTGAGGATTGAGGTCCAAAGCCAATCTTGGCAGGAAAGTCTGTGGCACTCTTATCTCCATTTAACTGCTAGAGAACCAGAAATGACACTGTGGTTCAGGGATAGAGTGTTAGTCTTGAGCAAAAAGAGCTCAGGGACAGTACTCAGTCCCTGAGTTCAAACCCCATGACCATCACCACCACCACCAACAATAAAATAGAAGGTTCTTGTGAAATATAATTTTCAAAATAGCGAATTGCTCTATAGAACACTTTTTTTTTTTTTTTTAATGAAAACCTTTCTTTTAGAGCTGGGAATATAGCCTAGTGGCAAGAGTGCTTGCCTCGTATACATAAAGCCCTGGGTTCAATTCCCAAGCACCACATATATAGAAAATGGCCAGAAGTGGTGCTGCGGCTCAAGTGGCAGAGTGCTAGCCTTGAGCAAAAAGAAGCCAGGGACAGTGCTCAGGCCCTGAGTCCAAGGCCCAGGACTGGCAAAAGAAGAAACCAAAAAACCTTTCTTTCGCTTAACATGTTTGTGCTGTCTACAATAAATTGCCTTTTTGAAGCATTGTTGTTTTAGCTTGAAAATTATGTACAATTGGCTTGTTGAATTCCTTTTTTTGTGTGTTTTGACTGTATTTATGAATGTTAAGTAAAACTACCCATTTGTCTTCATTCATATTCCTTTAACAGGAGAGTGAAGTATCTGTCTGAAGGCTAGAGTTGTGTAAAGAGGGATAGGTATGCCTTCAGAAGAACACATTTTGCCTCTTTCAAAAGCAGCTTTCATTGTGATTTAAAACAATAGCTGAGAAAGCAGCACTATCCTGCTCCCTTTTGAGAAGGAAGTATTTTTCTATTTTAGGAATGTACAGTACTTAAATATCTCATAAAAGGACAGCCATGAAGAGGTAGAGGTGCAGAGACAGGAGGAAATAATGGAAACAAGTTTTAAAGTAAGAATTAGGGGCTTGGAAGTATGACTTAAGTGGTAGAACAACTTGCCTAGCAAGCATAGGGCCTTGAGTTCAGAAAACAATACTGCTAAAATTAAAGGAAAAAATACTTTCTCCTTATATCCATGTTTTAGGTGATGAAAGGGTTTTCTGCTGTTTTTTTTTTTGACTGTTCTAACACTTTATATTGCATAAAAATTTTAGAAGGAACATTGAATCTTATTTGTTCTTTTTTTTTTTTTGCCAGTCCTGGGCCTTGAACTCAGGGCCTGAGCACTGCCCCTGGCCTCTTTTTTGCTCATGGCTAGCACTCTACCACTTGAGCCACAGTGCCACTTCTGACTTTTTTCTATATATGTGGTGTTGAGGAATCGAACCCAGGGCTTCATGTATATGAGGTGAGCACTTTACCAGTAGACCATATACCCAGCCCCTTATTTAATTTTTCATTTGTATTTTTTTTGCTCCTCCTGGGCTTAAACTCAAACCCACCTCCTCTTTTTGTTCAAGGCCAGCACTGTACCACTTGAGCCACAGCAACACTTCCGGCTCTTTCTCAGTAGGTTGAGATAAGATCTCATAGTCTTTCCTGACTGGGCTGGCTTTGAACCACAATCTTTACATCTCAGCCCTGAATGGCTAGGATTATAGGCATGAGCCACTTGAACCTGACTAGAAATACTGAATTTTAATCCCTTTCTTCCTTTTTTCTTTTGCCAGTCCTGGGCCTTGAACTCAGGGCCTGAGCACTGTCCCTGGCTTTGTTTTGCTCAAGGATAGCACTGCCACAGCACCACTTCTGGCTTTTTCCATATATATGGTGCTGAAGAATCAAGCCCAGGATTTCATGAATGCTAGGCAAGCACTCTTCCACTAGGCCACATTCCCAGCCCCGAGATCTGAGGTTTTTAACCTGTAAATTTTTATTTACAGCGGCTCGACCCTCTCCTGGTGGTGTGTTCACACAGTTTGTGATGAGTAAAGTTGGAGCCTTGCAGCAGAAGATACCTGGAGTTAGCACACCTCAACCTCTAACAGGGCCACAGAAGTTTAGTGTCAGACCTTCTCCAGTAATGGTTGTCACACCCATGGTTTCTTCTGAGCCTGCTCAGGTCTGCAGCACTGTGACTGCGACTGTCACTACTACCACCCCTCAAGTGTTCATAGAAAACGTTACTGCTGTGACATCTGTGACAGCTGTTTCTGATGTGGGAGCTAAAGAAAATACTTCTGCCACCAGTGCTGGGGTTTTTGAGATCTCTGACACTACCAACATCCCTGTAACATCTACCCAGCCTACAGGCACTGTGAACCTTGTCAAAACTACTGGGGTAGTTACTCCTGTAACTTCAGTGGCTATTACTAAATCTTTGGTAGCATCTCCAAACATAACTCTTCCTGTTGCTTCCACTGCCTCCACCTCCATAGTAGTGGTGACTACAGCTACATCTTCCTCCATGGTGACCACACCAACTTCATCTCTGGGCTCTGTTCCTATTATTCTCTCAGGAATTAATGGGAGTCCACCAGTGAGCCAGAGACCAGGTAAGACTGAGTTGTTACTAGTTGCTTTACTGGACAGTTAATTTTGTGTACACATACACACACGGGTAGCCATGTATTTGTTTATGTTGTAATGTGATCTATTTCTCAAAAACACTGTATTCTGCGCAGTGGAAATCTGAAAATCTAGACAAGTAACCACAACGCAAAGAACTGATTCTTTGGGAGATGATCTCTGATAGTATTTAGTGGAGATGGAAGTTTCCTTAGGAGATAGTAAAACACTCAAAAGCACTAGAGTGGAAATATTGACTGAAGAACCCTGAAGTAATGAAAATGGGAGTAGAGTTCTAAGAAATTAGAATAGCTACCAAGGTGGAGACTAGAGAAAGTGTGACTTGCTTTGTATGATGATCCTCTCTAAAGAGGGAGCTTGTGTAGGTGTTACTTTTAGGGGAGGTATGTATGGGTATGACTCATTAAAAAAAGAAAGTAAAAACATGGTGCTGGTGGCTTACATCTGTAATCCTAGCTACTCAGGAGGCTGAGATCTGAGGATCATCGTTCAAAGCTAGCCTGGCAGAAAAGTTGTGGAGACTCTTTATCTCCAATTAACCACCAGACAACCTAAAATGGTGCTGTGGCTCAAAGTAGTAGAGTGCTAGCCTTGACCAAAAGAACTCAGGGACAGCACACAGGCCATTAGTTCGAGCCCCACAGATGACCAGAAAGTAAGAAGAGGAAGGGACACTGTAGATCAAGTAGTTCAAGCCCCAGGACAAGCAAAAATCCCACATGTTTTGGGCTGGTAATGTAGCTCAGTGGTAGAAGCCCTGGGTTCAATTCCTCAATACTACAAAAACTGAAAAGGCCAGAAGGGGCACTGTTGTTCACGTGGTAGAGTGCTACCGTTGGGCAAAAGAAGCCGAGGGACAGTACCCAGGCCTTGAGTTCAAGCCCCAGGACTGGCAAAAAAAAAACAAAAAAAAAAAAAAGAGAGGACTTCTCTGTCTATGCTGCAGCTAGACTAATTTGCTAAAGGTTCAAATATTGTTACACTAGCTCCACTTAACTAGCAAAAGTCATTTATGAATCACTAATTATTAAACATGAGCTGATTCAACTAGAAATAAGAAGGCATACTTCATTGTTGATGTTCATGTCTTGTCATCTATTTAGATATAAAGTTTTCTCTTAGGTTCAGATGTGGGAACTATTTTCTCCCAACATCCATTTGAATACTTACAATATCATTTGGGGGTCTTAAAGAATTAATCTACAGGTATATGATGTATGTGTGTCTGTCCTGTCTTAAACCCAAATGATTTGAGAAGCTTATATGATGCATGGGCCAGTCATTCTGCACCTCTAGAGCCTTAGGTTAGTTGAATTTTAAGACATACTTTCATTAAAACTTTTTATATCCAAATGCTCCTAGCTGTAAAATAAATGGTTTAATCCATCCAAAGACTGTGCAGAAAAAGTGAAAGACTGAGCCTGGGCATTGATGGCTTATGCCTGTTATGTTGACTGAGATCTGAGGATTGTGGTTTGAAACCAACCCTGTCAGAAAAGTTAGTGAGACCCATCTCTAGCTAACTCTCCCCTCCCCCAAAGCTGGAAGTAGTTTTGAGCTGTGGCTCAAGTGGTAAAATGTCACCCGTGAGTGTGAAAGGGACAGCACCCAGGCCCTGAATCAACCCTACTACTGGTGCGTGTGCGCACGCGCGCGCGCGCACACACACACACACACGAAAACAAAGATTTAAGGGAAGATGAATATTTAAACAGCAATTCTGTTTTGTGTATTGCTATTTTCCCTATGAAATAGTTCTGTGTTTAATAATACATCCTGATTCAGTCTTTTTAGGAAGTAAACAATTAAATTTGCTTTCTATGTCTTTCTATAAATCTATAGAACATTAATTTAGCATGTAGTTTTCGGAAGGCAGCTATTCTTATCACTGTACCATCAGTGCCACACTAATAATTTTTTGGAGATGAGGTCATTGTGGTGAAGCTGCTTTGATTTCCTGTTGAATCTCAGAATTCAGTATATTTTAACCTCATGGGTTCTAGATCATATGGATTTCAACCTTTCTCTGTTTTAAATTCTGGCACAGTGCTGGGACTGTCTGTGGCTTAGTGGTAGAGTGATCACCTAGCATGCACGAAGCCTGGGTTCAATTCCTCAGCACCACATACACAGAAAAAGCCGGAAGTGGCGCTGTGGCTCAAGTGGTAGAGTGTTAGCCTTGAGCAAAAAGAAACCAAGAAGCCAGGGACAGTGCCCAGGCCCTGGGTCCAAGCCTCAGGACTGGCCAAAAATAAAAATAAAAAAATTCTGGCACAAAACTCTAAGGTTGACAAATGTTGGAGTTGCATTGTTTCTGAATCTTAGAGTTATTGCTCTTAATTCTCATCTGTATTAACATTTACTTTACATTGTTATTTAAATCAACTACTTTTAAATTTTAAATATATTTTAAAAGAACTAATAACTTGAAGCTAGCATATTGTTTAAAAAAAAGTTAATGTTATAAGTACACTTGAAGCAGCATAGTAGGTTTAATTTTTTTTTGCTTTTGTTTTTTGCCAGTCCTGGAGCTTAAACTCAGGGCCTGGGCACCGTCCCTGGCTTCTTTTTACTCAAGGCTAGCACTCTACCACTTGAGCCACAGCGCCATTTCTGGCCGTCTATATTTGTGGTGCTGGGGAGTTGAACCTAGGGCTTCGTGTACACGAGGCAAGCACTCTACCGCTAGGCCATATTCCCAGCCCCTAGATTTAGTATTATTAACGTTATTAGTATAATATCAAGTTGTGGGAATACAGGCAGACATACTTCATTGTGTTTCTTACTCACGTAAAATAGATGACTTTCTTTTGTTAGTTTAGTTTTGATTTCCTGGGGCTTGCACTCGGGGCCTAAGTGCTATCCCTAAGCTCTTTTTGCTCAAGGTGCTTTGGCTTAAGTGGTAGACTGCTACCCTTGAACACAGAGAGGCCCAGGGACAGTGCCCAGGTCCTGAATGCAAGCCCCAAGATTGGCAAAAACAAAAGAAAACTTAAAATCGTTGTGTGAATATGGGAGGGATAGGTAGTGAGGTTTCAGGTATTTGAGCTGTGCTTCTAGCTTTCCTAGTTAATTTGCAGACTTTTGAAGACTTTTATTAACGGTGTCAAGTTTACAAGTTAGAATGGTAGATCGATTTTGTTAGGCTTACTATTATCATTTATATTCCTTTTTCTTGTGACTATCTGTAGATTGCTTATTATGTCTTCCTATATCTGTAGTATTTCTGAATATCTATTTCAAACATTCAAGTGCTTTAAATTATTTTTAGTTCAAAGGTTTGAATTCAGACTTTTGCACTTGCTGTACCATAAGCTATACCTCCCACTTTTAATTTCTTTTTCTTTCTTTTTTTCTTTTCTTTTTTTAAATTTTTTTGCCAGTCCTGGGGCTTAAACTCTGGGCCTGGGCTCTGTCCCTGGGCTTATTTGTGCTCAAGGCTTGCACTCTACAACTATAGCCACAGAGCCACTTCTAGCTTTTTGTTTTGTTTTGTTTTAACAGTCCTGGGGCTTGGACTCAGGGCCTGAGCACTGTCCCTGGCTTCTGCTGTCCTGTGGCCAAGACGATGGATGATGCATGGAGGCAAGCTTTTGCTCTAGGCTAGCACTCTGCCCCTTGAGCCACAGCGCCACTTCTGGCCGTTTTCTATATATGTGGTGCTGAGGAATTGGACCGAGGGCTTCATGTTTGATGTATGACTCTTGCCATTAGGCCATATTCCCAGCCCCCACTTCTAGCTTTTTTTCTGAACAGTTTATTGGGGATAAAAGTCTCATGTATTTTCCTGCTCAGGCTGGCTTTGGACTATGATCTTCAGTTGTCATCCTCTTGAGTAGCTAGAATTTACAGGTGTGAGCCACTGGTACTCAGCTCCTTAATTTCTTTTAATTTATGTCTTGTGCATTAAAATTTCACTTTTGGGGGGGGTCTTCTTTGGAGGGTGGGTGTGGGCCTTCGCCTTGCATTCTGTGCCTGGGTTATGTTCCTGAGCTCCTTTTGCTCTAGGCTAACACACTACCAGTTGAGCTATAGTGGCTCCATTTCCTTCTACTTTTTCCTATTGGTTCAAAATTTTCTTCTTTATTGTTTCTTAATATCATACCACTTAGGGGGCAACATGTGTTTTTGTTCAGGTTGTCTTGTGACAATTGATGTTCACTTTTTTTATTTTTGGTCATTCTTAGGGCTTGAACTCAGGGCCTGGGCGCAGTCTCTGAGCCTTTCTTTTTTTTTCTGTTAAAAATATTGTTATTTTAAAGGTGATTATAGAGGGGTTACAGTTACATGACTTGGGTAATGAGTACATTTCCTTTTGTACAGTGCCTCCCTTGTCCCTGAACTTGTTCAAGACTAGAGCTCTATCATTTTGAGCCATAGCTCCACTTCTGGTTTTCTGGTGGTTGATTGGAGACAAGAGTCGCATGAATGTTCCTGTCTGGGCTAGTTTTTAACTGTGATCCTCAGATCTCAACATTCTGAGTAGCTAGGATGACAGGTGTGAGCTACCGTTGAGCTCCTGACTTTTTTTTAAAGCTATTAATATCAAGATGTACAATGTCTGGCCAGTTATTTGAGTTTAAAATGTTCATGGCCATAAATACTGCATTTACAAAAGGTTAGCAGTCTGTCAACTTGGTAATAAGTTAGAAGCTACTTTATTATCAAATCTTATGTCATTTTTCTCTATTTGTGTTAAAGGGGAGCACTCATAGTATGTTTCCACTTTTTGTGTTTCAGAAAATACAACTCAAATTCCAGTGGCTAATCCACAGGTCTCTCCTAACCCAGTGAAACGCACTGGTCCTCGACTGTTGTTGATCCCAGTGCAGCAGGGCTCTCCGACCCTTAGACCTGCTGCAAGCCCGCAACTTCAGGGACAACGGATGGTCTTACAGCCTGTTAGGAGCCCAAGCGGAATGAACCTGTTCAGGCACCCCAATGGGCAAATTGTCCAACTCCTTCCTTTGCATCAGATTCGAGGCTCTAACACCCAGCCCAACTTACAACCTGTCATGTTTCGGAACCCAGGTATAAAGTCCATGATCTTTCTAATTAGCTTTTCTTTTGTTAAAGCAATTGGCTGTGTAATATATTGGTTTACCAGAATTGTTCTTAAGTCCTTTTAAGAGTCACTTGTCCCAAAACAATAGCATATCTTGGAAAGTCTTGATGTTGCCAGTGATGATTTAAAATTTTCTTTTTCTCACCAGGGTCTGTGATGGGAATCCGGTTACCAGCTCCTTCCAAACCTTCTGAGACTCCACCATCTTCTGCTTCATCCTCTGCTTTCTCTGTCATGAGTCCTGTAATTCAGGCTGTTGGGTCTTCTCCAGGAGTGAATGTTATCACTCAGGCCCCGTCATTGCTTTCCTCTGGATCTGGCTTTGTCTCCCAGGCTGGTACACTGACCCTGAGGATTTCTCCTCCTGAACAACCACAAAGCTTTGCAAATAAAACAGGCTCTGAAACCAAAATAACCTATAGCTCAGGAGGGCAGCCTGTTGGTACAGCCAGTCTTATTCCCCTCCAATCTGGTAATTTTGCCTTGTTGCAGCTGCCAGGACAAAAGCCTGTTCCTAACTCAGTTCTTCAGCATGTTGCTTCCCTTCAGATAAAGAAGGAATCTCAGAATTCAGATGAGAAAAGTGAAACAGACTCTATAAAGCAGGAAACTCAGCAGTCAGTGCATTCAAAAGGAGAATCTCTAGACCCTGAGGCTAATATAATTAAACAAAACTCAGGAACACTTGCCTCAGAAGAAACCTTGAATCATTCTTTGGAAGATGGGGGTGAACAAGTGGATGAAAAATCTGTTCCAGAAGAGGATTCTGCAACTGTCAAGCCTTCTGACCACTCCCGTGTTACTGAGTTCCACACAGGTAAAAACTGTATAGATAATCAGGAAGAGTGTGGCACTAGAAGTAATGATTCCAAAGGAAACCAGAGTGTTCTAGAAGTTAAGACCATATCTGAAAAGGTCACTAATACAACAGCCCAAAATACAAGAAAAGTACAGCTTCAGAAACTTGGTGATGTGATGGTGCAACAGCAAAAAAAATCAGATAATCCAGAGGAAAAGCCAAGTGGGTGTCTGGTCATCTCTAAGGAAGAAAGCAAACTGGAATTATCAGGGAACAAACTTATGGAGTTGCAGTCTGATTCTCAGCTGGAGGCCAAGAAAGAATCTGGAGATTCTCTGGGGAAGGACAATATTAGGGAGAAATGGCGCAAACATCTGAAGGGCCCCTTACCCCGGAAATGTGTTGCAGCATCTCAAGAATGTAAGAAAGAGGCAAGCAAGCAGTTAATTAGAGAAACAGATCCATGTCAAGAAAATTCAGACATGTTTGAAGAACGGGACATCGTTGACACACTTGGGGAGAGTGGAACTACCGAGAGTGACAGAGTTTTAAAAACTGACTGTGATTCTTGGAGTAGGATTTCTAGTCCTACAGCCTTCTCTGTTGTTCCTAGAAGAGCTACAAAAGGAAGCAGAGGGAATGGACATTTTCAGGGTCATTTAATACTAACAGGAGAACGAATACAATCTAAGCAAGAAAAGGGTGGGAAAACCAGTGCTGACTTCACTGTTTTGGATATGGAAGAGGATGAGGAAGATGAGAATGAGAAAACCGATGATTCTATTGATGACAATTTGGATGTTGTTTCTGGCTACCAGAGTGAGGAGGTTGATGATGTAGAAAAGGTGGTGAGCCCATTTTTGTTGTGACTGAAACCTCAGGGACTTAAATGATTAATTTAATTAGAGACAGTAGACTTGCCAGAAGATCGCTAAGACCTCACACATACATTTGGATTCCTAGGATTTAGGTTATTAGTCATGGTTAATGACTGTAGTTTTTAGGGTTTGTCATAGGCAACATTCTTTGAGGGCTTGTCTGTTATATAGTGAAGGTGGTTTGAGCCTTTATGGTATAGATACTTTGAGAATTCCTATCAACTTGGGCTTAAAAAAATTGTCTTGAAACCACAATGACTGTTGGATCTTTGTAGTTTCTGTAACATCTGTGTGGACTGATTGCATATTATCTGGTAGGGGTAATACAAAACAGAATGAATGAGTGACCTAAGAACTGAAAGAGAACCCAGGGTTTCTTTGTCTTTCTTTTTTTGAGCAGTGGTGAGTAGGGTTTGAACTCATGTTGGCCGGGCTGGTGTCCTACCACTTGATTCTTACCCCAGCTCTGGAAGATAACCTTTTTACCTACATTTAGAGGGAAGTTTTTGGAGTTGGAGGCATGGCTCAGTTGGTAAGAGTTCTTGCCAGTGAGCAAAAGCATCAGGTTATGGAGTTTGAGTCCTGGCCTCAGACCAAAAGAGAGATAGAGAAGTTTTCTCTTTTTGGAGAAAAACTAGAAAATACTATGTAATTTTTATTTGCGTATGTGTTTGTGTGTATCACTCCTGGGGCTTGAACTCAAAGCCTGGGTGCTGTCACTGAGCTTTTGTGCTCAAGGCTCTTATCACTTGAGTCATAGCCCTACTTCCAGCTTTTGGGTGGCAAATTGGAGACAAGAGTCCCATGGAGGGCTGGGATGTAGCTCAGTGGCAAAGCGCTTGCCTAGCAAGTGCAACGTCCTGGGTTCGATCCCCAGTACCAAAAAAGAAAAAAATACAGTTAAAAAAAAAAGAATCCCATGGACTCTTTTGACTGGGCTGGCATTGTGAACTATGGTCCTCAGATCTCAGCCTCCCTGAGTAGCTAGGATTACAGGTGTGAGCCACTGGTGCCCGATTCTTCAGTTGTTTTAAAATTATTGTTTATAATGAAACATCTAGTTGCCAGGATTTTCATATATTATGCTTCAGTCATTGTAATTTATTATAGGACCTTTATTGTTGAAAAAATTTGCTAAGTACTTGAGTGGTATTATAGAGGTCAAGAATTAGATAAACTTTTTCTGTAAATGACTAGATAGTAAGTAAATAGAGTGCAGGGTAGATGACTTAACTAGTCCTGCATTGTAGAAATGGCTACAAGCAACATAAAAGCAAATGCATGTGTCAGTTATTCCAATAAAACTTTATAAAAACAGGTGGCAGGGTCTGATGTAAGATGAGACAATAGCCAGTGGCCTTGGGGTACCCACAGCTCATACCGTGGAGCAGGTGAACCTAGTCTTCTATTTGAGACATATTTTAGAATCTCCTTCCCTGAGGTTTATTCATGTGTTAACTTGTCCTCCTTTGTTAATACTTAATGCTTTATACAGATAACATATAACAAAAAGGTTATTAGTGTGAGACTCAAAATGTTTTAATTATTTTAATGTTACTTTGAATCTATCTCTGGATGATTATATGCATTAGCCTTATAGTTTCTTCTTTTTTTAATAATTTTATTTTATTTTATTTTATTTTTTATTTTATTTATTTATTTATTGTTTGGCCAGTCCTGGGCCTTGGACTCAGGGCCTGAGCACCTTCCCTGGCTTCTTCCTGCTCAAGGCTAGCACTCTGCCACTTGAGCCACCGCACCACTTCTGGCCATTTTCTGTATATGTGGTGCTGGGGAATTGAACTGAGAGCTTTATGTGTAGGAGGCAAGTACTCTTGCCACTAGGCCATATTCCCAGCCCTAGCCTTATATTTTCTTTGTAGCCTAATCATTTTCAGGGACACATATCCAAGATCTTATTGTGCCTTTTTGTAGTTTCCCATTGTCAGCTCAATTAAACATCAGAACAAAAACAGTCCAACCTTACAACCAGTGAAATCTATTTCTATCAGTGACTAAATAGACCTTTAGAGTACAAGAAGGTATTGTGAGAATGTACTGTTACAAAATGTAACAGACAAGCCACACTGGCTTTTAAAGGGACAATATGTTAAGTGATCTCCAAAATTCTAAATCATAGTTACGTATATGTCCCATGCCTAAGTTATCTTTATACTTGTTCCTAGCATTATATTGGGATGCCATAAGAAAAGTGTGGCTAGCCCCTTTAAGGTTTCCATTGTGAAGGTTATTTACAAATAACAAAACAATGTAGTGTAGTGGGGTGTGGTGGTAAACCCAGTATTTGGGTGGCTGAGGCAGGAGGATCTCAAGTGCTAGGCTAGCCTGGTCTATGTAATGAGACCTTGATGCAAAAAAAGAATAAACCAAAGCTAGAGCTGTGGCTCAAATGATAGAGCACACCTACCTAGCAAATGTAAAGCTCCGAATTCAAAACCTAGTACTGTCAAGAAATGAAAACAAAAGTTAAAAACCCCAAACACTAAACAACAGAATCCATGCAATAATACACCATTAGTCTCCAATCAGTATTTAAAAAAAAAAAACAACACATATGCTTTATAACATGCATTTATTTATGCATTTAATTATGTAGCATATAACTTACTAACATGATCTTATTTGAATTCTTTAGTTCCTAGAGTTAATATACATTAAATTTATTGTAGATTGTTTTAATTATGCTTAAATTGAGGGGGGACACATGACTAATAGTTTACATTTAGTGTCTTATCTGTCTTATGGAGCCTAGGATTTGGGGGTAATTTGTTCAGCAGTTCTGAAATTAGAATTGTGATGAGTGGGAAACTTCATTTTGAGTTTACCTTTCTAGTACAGTGTAAGTATAGATAATAGGTAGCATATTCCTTAGTTTCTGGCCTAAACACTTTTTGAAATTTTTATGTGTTTATTTTTGCTGGTCCTGGGGCTTAAATTCTAGGCCTGGGTGCTGTCTCCAAGCTCCTTTTGCTCAATACTATCACTCTTAACACTTGAGCCATAGCACCACTTGTGGCTTTCTCTGTAATTACTTGGAAATTAAAATCTTATATGGACTTTCCTACCTGTGCTGGCTTAGAATCGAACTGTGATCCTCAAATCTCAGCCTCCTGAGTAGCTAGAATTACATACAGGCTTGAGCCACTGGCACCCAATTTTAAACATTATTAGAGGTGGGGTCAAAAATATGTTTTTCACCTATATCCATGCAGTGAGTTTGTGTGACAGGTGTTCAGTAAGTGCTTACTTGATTGACCTGTGTGTGCGTGCGCTGGTAATGAGGCTTCAACTCAGGGCCTGGGTGCTGTCCCTTAACTTTTTTGCTCAAAGCTGGCATTCTGCCACTACCACTTGAGCCATAGAACCACAGTCCTCAGATTTCAGCCTCCTAAGTAGCTAGGGTTACAGGCATGAACCACCAGCATCGGGCTCCTTTTTTTAAAATATGGAAATACGGCAACTTTGGGTTTCCTTTGAAACCCAAAATTCCACAAAAGCTCATTGTGTGGGGTTTAGAGGCTTAGAAGACTGGACTGTATTTTATTTCTTTATCTGCTTTGTGTTTGATGCTGTGTGTAGTCTTACTGGCATTTTTATTATTGTTATTATTAAGTTAGTCAAGTAGCCCCAGTAGACTTTTTGTTTTCCTTTCCTCCCTCACCCCTTCCTTTCTGAGATCAAACTTGGGGAATTCCATAGTCTCATGAATGTTTAAGGGGTAAGTGCCCCAGTACCCCTGAGCTTTACTTCTGGCCCCAAAAGAATTTTCCTTTTTTTAAAAATTTCTTTATCAACAAATTTTTTGTTTTATTGTTATTTGATCTTAACATTTATGAAACCTTAGTACATCCATACCTGAATCTTGTCCTCTTGAAATTACAAAGCTCTGTGAAGGACTGTGAAGCTCTGTATGGACTCTTCACTCTGATTAATGGTATTGTTTTAATATGTATCTATGACAGCTGTTTTAATACATATCTATGACAGCTAGTTCTGGGTGATTTACACTAGTCTTGTGCTTTTCTGGCTTAGATTCTTTTTATGATTAACAGAGTTTGGGTTATTAGTACTTGGGGTATAAGAGCAATGTTTGGTACTATTTGGTTTTATAAGGGAAGCATGCAGTTGAAAAGTCTAGATGTACATGCCTACCAACACATTATTATAATGTATTTCAGAATAACTGTATAGAGTACATAGAGGATGATGAGCAGGTGGATGTTGAGACCATAGAAGAGCTCACAGTGGAAATGGATGTTGCCAGCAAGAAGAACACAGCAGCTCACACACAGCCACTCAGACAGCAGTAAGTCTTCCTTATCTTGAGATTGTTGTTACTGTTTTTTGTAACTGTAAGCAAAGCCAATTTCTTGGTGAGTAATTTTTTTTATTAGTATAGATGAGAAGAGGAGCTGAAATTAGAAAATAACTTGTCTTGGTCATTGTTAGCAAGCATTTTGTAAATATGTATAACATGCTTTTTGAAGACTGATAGACGGGTATTAAAATATTAGTTTTGCTTGTTAGGACAAGTCTTAAACTCCAGGTGCTTTACAATGAGGAAAGATCATTCTCCTTTAAAATGTTAGTTGGCTTACTCAAGAGAAGGTTGATTGGGGGCAGGGGGTTGTATTTGTTTTGTTTTTGGTGCATCTACTGGAACTTGAACTCAGGGTGTGAACCTGGCCTTATGGGCATGACCCACCTTGCCTGCCATTCAACAAGTCCAACAAGTGTGCGTGTGTGCATGTACACCATCCATCCTGGAGCTTGAACTCAGGGCCTGGGCGCTGTTCCTGAGCTTTTTTTTTTTTTTGCTTACTTCAGGCTAATATTCTACCACTTGAGCCACAACTCCACTCCCTCCTTTTTTTGGTCATTAATTGTAGACTAAAGTTTCATGAACTTTGCTGCCCAGGCTGGCTTTAAACTGCCATCCTTTGATCTAAGGATCTTATTTCTAGGTTGGGTATAGAAATATATTGTACATTCTTAATAAAACCATAAAGATTTGTATATTCCGATTTAGTTCAGGAGTATCTTTGAAAAGGAAGGAAAGGTAACATGTATTATTTTTGAAGCTGGATATGACATAGCTGACTGCTAATAATGTATTTGTTTATATATTTTTGTATGTCTTAAGTATTTTATGATTGAAAAAAGTAATTTACAGTTTTTGTGATGATTTGATTACTTAGAAATATAAGAAGCTGTTGAAAAAATAACGTGAACATCTATTGTACCTTGAAAAAAGAAACTAAAGTTTACATGATTTGAGATGGTATGGTTTAATACAGTTGTGCAATAGGTATTAGATTATTGGGTTTCACTAAAACACTGAAAAATGCTATCTTTACATAGGTGCCGTACTCAAATCTCTACAGAGGAAAAGGCTGCTGAAAAGACCCGAAAGGTATTTAGAATATATTTTATGATAATTAATAAAACTTACATTTGTTTAGAATTGAAACATTCAGCTTATTTAAATGTTTTTCCCTGTAGGGCTTATTTATTTTTTGGCAGTCCTGGGGCTTGAACTCAGGGCCTGAGCACTGTCCCTGGCTTCCTTTTTGCACAAGGCTAGCACTCTGCCACTTGAGCCACAGCACCACTTCTGGCTTTTGCTGTTGATGTGGTGCTGAGGAATCAATCCCAGGGCTTCATGTATGGGAGACAAGCACTCTACCACTAGGCCACATTCCCAGCCCTGGGTTTACTTTTTTAACTTAACTCCCTCCCAGCAGGATAAATTTTCTTCACGTTTTCAGTGGATAATGTCCTGGTAGCATAATTAAGCAGGTGTTACTTTTACCCCCATAATAGCAATGGAAGAGTTATGTTGTTTAAGCCATTTTCTTTTTTTTTTTTAATTTAATTTATTTATTAGTTGAACACAAATTTTTTTGACAAGGTGTTGTGCAAAAAGGGTACAGTTACATAGTAAGGCAGTGTGTACATTTCTTGTGATATCTTACGCCCTGTTTTTCTTTCCCTTCTCTAGGTCAGGTAGACATATATACAATATACAATGTATCAAGAACATAGACAGTAGCCACCTGGCCACGCCCAAGAAAGTTTGCCTAGGGCTTTAAATGTAATGTCGATATTAGACAATATGTCGACAGTTGTCTTATATGAAAGTACATACATAGCTTTTGAGCTATTGTATTTCACTGAGAGGTCGATTTTTGACCTTTATTTGTTGAGTAGTTGTTTGGTTTTAGTTACATACTGTTGGGTCGCTGCCCCAATCCTGTGGGAATACTATTTGACAAGCAGTTTTTGGTTTCACAGACTTGGTCTCTACTGTCTCTCCATCTCCCTTTGTTAACAGTCATATATCAGGGAGATCATGCCCCCTTTGTTTTCTGTGTTCTAGTGTTTAAGCCATTTTCTGCATTATCCTGTCTTAAGAAATATTTAGGAGATATAGTTGCATGGTTGTAGTCATTCTGCATATATCATTGTATTTTCTTTTACTCTAAAGCCATTTTTAGACTTAAATGAGAATTTAGATTCAGATTTAGGGGTTGGAGATGTGGCTCAGTTGGTAGAGTGCTAGCCAGTGAGCAAAGTTGGCAGGTACTGATTTTAGAAAATAATTGATGTAGAGTTGTTGTTTTTAATGAGTGTATTCTGGGCATCTTAGGTGCTCAGGAGGCTGAAATATGACAGTCATAGTTCAAAGTCCATGAGTCTCTTATCTCCAATTAACCACCAAAAAGCTAGAAGTGGAGCTATGGCTCAAGTGGTAGAGTGCTAGCCTTGAGCTTTGAAGAAGCTCAGGGACAGCAAGCACACAGGCCCTGAATTTAATCCCTAGTACTTGACCCCCCCCCGCCCAAAAAAAAAGGGTCTTTATATGTAAGTGTTTTCTGGGTGGGCATTGTCAGAGTTATATCAAAGATAAATAGTATTCAGAGCTGCTGGCTCATGCTTGTAATCCCAGCTGCTCAGGAGCTGGAGATTGGGGGGATTATGGTCAGAGCCAGTCAGTCCTAGCACAAAATTAGCAAAACCTAATCTTACCCAACAGCTAGGTGTAGTGGTACACCTCTGTCATCCCTGCTAAAATCACTGGAAGGGCAAATCCTCATTTTACAAATTCGAAAGGCAAGTACTCTGCTTATTATTGATGAAGCAAGAAATTCAGATGGCTTATATTCAAGTTGCTCAAGGATCAGCAGAAATGAGGTTTGTCATAAAACTGTTAGAAAGGGCTGGGAATGTGGCTTAGCGGTAGAGTGTTCGCCTTGCATGCATGAAGCCCTGGGTTAGATTCCTCAGCACCACGTAAACAGAACAGGCTGGAAGTGGGGCTGTGGCTCAAGTGATACAGTGCTAGCCTTGAGCAAAAAGAAGCCAGAGACAGTGCCTAGGCCCTGAGTCCAAGCCCCAGGACTGGCTAGAGTGACAAGACGTAGGAATGGTGCGAGCTAAGTTCTCTCTACAGAGCAAGGCATCAATAGATAGCATTGACTGGAAAAAATAAGCTTATCGCTATTTAACAGTCTACTAAAAGAATAGAAATGTCATTATTTCTGAGTATCCAGGTATGCATAGAAGACATTGGCATTTTACTATAAACTAATTTTTAAGTCCCTGTAACTTTTTTTTTTAATACTGTGGATTGAAGCTTTGTATTTGCTCAGCTTCAAGCAGTAATTTTCAGATCTCAGACTCCTGGGTAGCACCTGGCTGTGTTGGTTATTTTTGATGTATAGTCAAAGTCAGTCTGGGCAGTGACCATCCTTGTGCTTTTCTGAGGTAGGGGTGTCTGGTGTGTGCCTCTGTAACCGTCTGTTGGTTGAGATGAATTGTCAAGAAGTTTTGTTTGGTTTTGTTTTTTTGCCAGTCCTGGGGCTTGAACTCAAGGGCCTGAGCAATGTCCCTGGCTTCTTTTTGCTCAAGGCTAGCACTCTGCCACTTGAGCCACAGCACCACTTCCAGCCTTTTCTGTTTATATTGTACTGAGGAATCGAACCCAGGGCTTCATACATTCTAGTCAAGCACTCTACCACTAAGCTACATTCTCAGCCCGATGGTTGGTTCTTTACCATATGTGAATGTGAAAGGTCTTACTGCATTACCTTTTTTTTTTTTTTTTTTTTTTGATATTGGGGTTTGAACTCAGAGCCTGGATGCTGTCCCTGAGCTTTTTCAGCTCAAGGCTAGTGCTCTACTTCGTTGAGCTACAGAGCCACTTCCTGTTTTCTGGTGTTAATTGGAGATAAGAGTCTTAGACTTCTTGTCTGAGCTGTCTTCCAATCCCAATCCTCAGGTGTCAGCCTCCTAAGTAGCTAGGATTACAAGTGTGAGCCACCAGCACCCACTTCAACATTACTTTTTAAAGTAGTCAATACTTTGATTTTTTTTTAATGTCATCTGTTTCATAAAATTAGAACCATAGATTGTGTAAATTAGCTTTCCAGATGCCCTATCCCCTGAGCTCCATCCAGATTATTTCTCATTTGAAAACCCCTGAAATCTAAATTAGGAAGTGATGTGATTATTAGAATGTGATGTATTAGAATTTTTTTTTTTTTTTTTTGGCCAGTCCTGGGCCTTGGACTCAGGGCCTGAGCACTGTCCCTGGCTTCTTCCCGCTCAAGGCTAGCACTCTGCCACTTGAGCCACAGGGCCGCTTCTGGCCGTTTTCTGTATATGTGGTGCTAGGGAATCGAACCTAGGGCCTCGTGTATCCGAGGCAGGCACTCTTGCCACTAGGCTATATCCCCAGCCCGTATTAGAATTCTTAACTGTTGGCAGTTTTCAAAGTAGATTTGGAAGAAAGACATAGCAAGAGAAGTTGTTAACCACAGTTTGGACTGAAAGTGATGGGTATCTTGGCATAGAAAAATGCCATTTGGAATTTGATGAAGGTTGTTGAAGGAGACAATCTTGTTTGAGCAGGCTCCATCTATCCATCCAAAACTGAAACAAGATTACTGGAGTGACAAGCCACATAAAGAAACAGAAGCTTTTGCTTACTATCGCCGGACACACACTGCCAACGAGCGCCGGCGGCGTGGTGAAATGAGGGAGCTCTTTGAAAAGTTGAAGATCACATTGGGACTACTTCATTCTTCCAAGGTTTCAAAAAGCCTCATTCTTACTCGGGTAAGTATTCAGTGTTCATAATAACAAGATTGACTAAAGGAGTCCATTGCCATTTGAGGTAGATTGGAATAGAGCTCCTTGTATTTAAAGAGGAGTTCAATGTGGACTAGTGTATGATTTCTAGTGAATTAACCCCTGAAAGTTAGATCATGTTAAGTTAGAATTGCTTTTAATTGAAAGTAAAGTTCTTAACTATTTTCCTTCATATAAAGTCAGAAACTGGTTAACTTTATTTCCCACATTTTCTTTCTATAGTTTGCAATATCAGCATAAGTATATTGTAGCACACTTCTGAACAGTAGTTTGGCAGTCATTTTAAAGAGAAATTAAAGTTTAGAGCTAGAAGTTTTAACTTTGCACATAGAGTGTCTCAGGTAACTTCTTTTACATTTAAAGTAGAAGTTGGAGTAGCATAAACACATTTATCTCTCCAGAACAGTGTTATTTAAGCTAGATTTTACTTGAATTAGGTCATTATAAAGTTGATTAAAATTTAAGCAGAACATAGAATTTTGTTTAGTTTTGTTTTTTTGCCAGTCCTCAAGGCCTGAGCACTGTCCTTGGCTTCTTTTTGCTCAAGGCTAGCACTCTGCCACTTGAGCCACAGCACCACTTCTGGCCTTTTTTGTGTATATGTGGTGCTGAGGAATTGAACCCAGGGCTTCATGTATATGAGGCAAGCACTCTTTCCAGTAGGTCACATTCCCAGCCCAGAGCATAGAATGTTGTATCACCTTAAACAGAATACATGTTTGATATCACCTTGCAGTGTAAACAGAGCATGTATTTACCACTCATTGATGCGTTTGGGCATTGATTTGCGTATTCTTTAAATATATGTTAGTTTAACAGAAAACAATGTCTGAGGCTGGGAAATTTAACTGAGAGGTAGAACCTTTGACTTTTATGCATTTGACCCTGGATTCGATCACTGCCGCCACCACCACCATTACTGCTGATCTTACTACTAAAAGTAGTAATTTCTGAAGCCTTAGTAGTTGTTTTAAATGGCATCATAATATTTTATTAAGAAGTTGAAAATAGGGGCTGGGGATATGGCCAAGTGGCATGAGTGCTGGCCTCCTATACATGAGGCCCTGGGTTCGATTCCCGAGCACCACATATATAGGAAATGGCCAGAAATGGCGCTGTGGTTCAAGTGGCAGAGTGCTAGCCTTGAGCAAAAAGAAGCCAGGGACAGTGCTCAGGCCCTGAGTCCAAGGCCCAGGACTGGCCAAAAAAAATAAGTTGAAATATTAAAGAAATTTGATAGGTCCTGTTTTTAAGGAAAGAACGAATTGTTGAATATAATATTGCTATTTCTATTCTAGGCTTTCAGTGAAATTCAGGGACTAACAGATCAAGCAGATAAATTGATAGGGCAGAAAAATCTCCTGAGTCGGAAACGGAATATTTTGATTCGGAAGGTATCGTCTCTTTCAGGTAAGATATGTAAATGTCCTCTGGTAAAATAGCTTTCTTTGGCAAAGAGAAATCCTTATTAGGTCTTTCAGATTCAACTTAGTTTAAGGCTTGGCTTCTCAGGCTTATAGAAGACTTATTTTTTGACTGGGTGGGACATATCTTGTAGATTGTGATCACTTTTTTTTTTTTTTTTTTTTGGCCAGTCCTGGGCCTTGGACTCATAGCCTGAGTGCTGTCCCTGGCTTTTTGCTCAAAGCTAGCATTCTGCCACTTGAGCCACAGCGCCACTTCTGGCCATTTTCTATATATGTGGTGCTGAGGAATCGAACCCAGGGCTTCATGTATATAAGGCAAGCACTCTTGACACTAGGCCATATTCCCAGCTCTTGTGATCGCTCTTGCCTCCCATAGTTTTGGGGAATATAGTTAAATCAACTGGATTTCAGTTGGCTGTATTTCTCATTATTATGTGGGGTCATGCAAAGAGTGATAATTTATTCCCTATCAACTTGTAGGTAAGACAGAAGAAGTGGTCCTGAAGAAGCTAGAGTATATTTATGCAAAACAACAAGCAATAGAGGCACAAAAAAGAAAAAAGAAGATGGGATCAGATGAGTTTGATGTGTCTCCCAGAACTAGCAAACAGCAGGAAGGATCTTCTACGTCATCTGTAGATGTCGGACAGATGTTTATAAATAACAGGAGGGGCAAACCTTTGATTCTTTCCAGAAAAAGAGACCAGGCCACAGGTAGGAGGGACATTCTTTGCTTTCCCTAATATAGAGAACATCAGTTTAGTGGACTGAATGTCTTCTCTTGGCCATAATTCTAATTAAATGAATTAAACATGAGTTAAGCAAAAAGTAGAACATGGATTACAATAGATTTCTTATTTCTGATTTTACTCAGATCCTGTGAAATTGTTACTCATGTTAACATCATAAATTCTACTCGTGATTATAGTCTACTTTTAGCTATTTTAAAGTAATTTTAATTATATGTGCTTTTCACCAACTAATACATTAATTCTTGATTTTTCTGTGGTTTTCATGATGAGTTGAGAAAATTAGGGTCAGGCTGAGACAGATAAATTGTGATTAAAAATTTTTGAACTGAGCACCTATATGCACTGAGCACCTGTGTGCCTATAATCCAACTAACTACTTGGGAGGAAGCTGAGGTAGGAGGATCGCTTAAGCCTGAGTTTGGTACTAGCCTGGCCAACATAGTGAAACTGTCTTTAAAGAAAAGGAAATTTTAAATTTGTTGAATTAGGTCCCCCCTTTTTTTCTTTTTTACCAGCTCTATGAAGGAACAAAGAAAATTGGTCTTAAGTTCTTTTGTCTTGATTTTGGAAATGGGCTATAATTGATTTTAAGTTACTTGCTTGTATCCTTGGAGAAGGGTGTGTGTGTGTGTGTGTATGTTTTCTATTTGTGGGGCTTGAACTCAGTGCCTGGGCACTATTGATGAGCTGTGGTGCTCAAGGCTAGTGCTCTGCCACTCCACTTGTGGCTTTTTTGGAGCTTAACTGGAGATAAAATTCATCATCTTTCTTGTTTGGGCTGACTTTGAACAATGATCCTCAGATCTCATCCTCCTGAGTAACTAAGGATTATAGGAGTAAGGCACTGGTGCCTGTCTTGTTAGTTTTAAGAAAGAAATTGAAACTTAGACACTTCAAGTGCTTTGGTAGAGGTGTGTAGGAAAGAAGCTTGGGGATAGGATTTTGTATGCATTCATCTTGACTCACTGTTGGGACTGTTAGAAGCATTCCACTGAGAGTGGTCCAGCTCTGTTCCTCAACAAATAGGTTCTGTCCCTTAGGAGGATCACTGGACAGGTAATGAATCCTTAGTGGAGAGTTGTTGCAAAAAGTAAATTCTAAATTTAGTTTCTCTAATTAAATTTGAAATTTACTTCTTGCTTTTCAAGTCAAGTTTTAGGGACATCATCTAGATTTCTGACTATAGTAGCAATTAGTTGAAAGTCTTTTATCCATAATTGCTTTCTAATTTTCCTTGCAGAAAACACCTCACCCTCTAGTACCCCACACTCCTCTGCTAACCTCGTGATGACTCCACAAGGCCAGTTGCTCACCTTAAAAGGGCCTCTATTCTCAGGACCAGTGGTAACTATTTCTCCTCTTTTAGAAGCTGATTTGAAATCTGAAGTTGTCAGCAGTACTATGGCTCAATCAGGTATGTGGTCTTTGTCTACTCTGAATAGTAAAACAAGTCATCCCTGGTATCTCACAGTAGTAGAGGAATTCTTTTTTTTTTCTTCTTTTTAGCCATTCTTGGGGCTTGAACTCTGGGCCTGGACACTATCCCTGAGCTTCTTTTCTTCTTCTTCTTCTTCTTCTTCCAGTCCTGGGGTGTGAACTAAGGGCCTGGGCACTGTCCCTGAGCTTCTTTTTGCTCAAGGCTAGCACTCTACCACTTGAGCCACAGCGCCACTTCAAGCCTTTTCGGTGTATGTAGTCCTGAGGAATCGAACCCATGGCTTCATGCGTTCTAGGCAAGCACTGTACCACATTCCCAGCCCTCCCTAAGCTTCATTTGCTCATGATGAGTGCTCTACCACTTGAGTCACTTCCAGCTCTTTTGAGTAGTTTACTGGAGAGAAGAATCCCATGGAGTTTCTTACCTGGGTTGGCTTCGAACTGCAGTCCTCAGATCTCAGCTTCCTGAGTAGCTAGGATTAGTGGCATGAGCCACCATTGCCCAGTTAAGAGCTTTTCTTTTGGTATTTGCCTTCCTAAGAGATGGATCTTCCATCTAGCTTGATCTGTGATATTAAATATTGTTTTTATCTGGAATTGGGAACTGTGGGGTGAACTCTGGTGAAATTTCTAGCTTTTTGTTTTTGTTTGCTGGTCTGGGGTCTTGAATTCTATGCCTGGATGCTGTCCCTGAGGTGCTGGTTCCTTTTTTTTTTTTCTTTTTTTAAATTTACTTTTTTATTTTAGAGGTGATATACAGCAGGGTTACGTTTACGTACGTCAGTACATTTCCTTTCATTCAGTGCCATCTGTTCCCTCATTCTCTCTCATTCCCCTCCTCCCATCTCCACCCGAGTTACATAGGTCACTTTCATTAGTGTCCAGTGCGCTGGGCTCCTTTTTTCTCAAGGTTTAGCACTCTACCACTTGAGCCACAGTGCCACTCCCTGGCCTTTTCTGAATAGTTTATTGATGATAAGAGTCTCATGGACTTTCCTGCTCCAGCTGGTTTTGAACGTGTTTCTCAACTACTCAGATACTAATCCTGAGTAGCTAGGATTACAAGCATGAGCCATTGGCACCTGGCTCTGGTGCAATTTCTTTTTCTTTTCTTTTCTTTTTTTTGCCTGTCCTGGAGTTTGAACTCAGGGCCTGAGCACTGTCCCTGGCTTCTTTTTGCTCAAGGCTTGCACTCCTGTCACTTGAGCCACAGCTCCACTTCCAGCTTTTTCTATATATGTGGTGGTGAGGAATCAAACCTAGGGCTTCATGTATACGAGGTGAGCACTTTTACTAGTAGGCCATAATTCTAGCCCCTCTGAAATTTCTAAGTGGGAGAAGAATAAAAAATTCGTCAAGGAGGATGTTGAAGAGTTATTGGCTTACTTCTTGGTATTGATAAATATTTATCTGTTTTGTGTTGCTCTCAGAAATGTTGTGTTCCAACATTCTCAGTCAGATCAGTTTGAATAGTACTTCCCTAGGAGTACGATTGAAAAGGAAGTGTCATTTTGATTATTTCAATCCCAGGCACTAAATTTCTGTTAAGAGGAGCTAGGCGCCAGTGGCTCATGCCTGTAATCCTAGCTACTCAGGAGGTTGAGATCTGAGGATTGCAGTTCAAATCCAGTCCAGGTAGGAAGGTCCATGAGCCTCTTATCTCCAATTAAGCACCAGAAAACCAGAAATGGTGGTGTGGCTCAAGTGGTAGAGTGCTAATTTTGAGCTGAAGAGCTCAGGGACAGCGCCCAGGCCCAGAGAGAGGAGAGTTCAAGCCCCACAACCTACAAAAATAAAATAAGATAAAAGGATATACCCCTTTCCCGGTATTAAAATCCCACTTTGTTGCCATTATGGAGATAGTTCTTTGTCTCTGCTGCCTAGTTCACTTTGGAGTACTAATCCTGCTTTAGAGCTTCATTTCCCTTCACATTAGCAATTAATTGGATGGACAAAATCAAGGTGCATTGCTGTGTTAGCATAATAGTTGGCTTGAGGAGCCAGATATGGTGCACATCTGTAATATCAGTACTGGAGAGGCTAATGCAGTATGATCACAGTAGCCAGCTAGGGGCTACATAATGAGCTCTAGACCAGCCTGAATTGCATAATGAAACGACCTCAAAAACAAGAGCTTGGAATAGAGCTCAATGGTATTTTCATTGTTTTAATTTTCTTTTATTTTTTCAGAAAATGATGACTTATTTATGATGCCACGAATTGTTAACGTGACATCATTGGCTACAGAAGAAGATATGGTAGATATTGGAGACAGCAAATATCCTCATGAAGTTCCTGATGGCAAGCCATCTGACCACTTGAGAGACATCAGGAATGAAGATAACTCCTTAGGTAGAATTTCTTCCAGAGGAAACCATAGAGATGGCAGGGTAGCGTTGGGTCCAACCCAAGTTTTTCTGACAAATAAAGATTCTGGTTTTCCACAAATAGATGTTTCCAGTATGCAGGACACACACGGTTTCTCAGCTAAAAAGACTTCTGGTGATATAAGAGGGAATCGGTATAATCGAAAAGAAGGTGAATTGAAAGGAGAGAGACTAAAGACAAGGGAATCTCCATTTCATAAGTTTAAGATGAAAGATCTCAAGGACTCAAGCCTAGAGATGGAACTGAGAAAAGTCACTTCGGCTATAGAGGAAGCAGCTCTTGATCCCAGTGATCTGCTAAGCAACATGGAAGATGAGGATGACACTGATGAGACCCTGACTTCATTGCTCAATGAGATTGCCTTTCTTAATCAACAACTAAATGATGACACTGTTGGGTTGTCTGAACTCCCTGGCTCTATGGATACGGAGTTCCCAGGGGATTCTCGACGTGCTTTTATCAGTAAACTTCCTCCTGGGAACAAAACAGCCTTCCAGGTTGGCCATTTGGGACCGGGTTTGAAAGAATTAACTGATGTTCAAGGGGAGAATGACTCTGTCAGCCCCCTCCTTTTGCACTTGGAAGAGGATGACTTTTCTGAGAATGAAAAACAACTCGTAGAAACAGCATCTGAGCCAGATGTTCTTAAGATTGTCATTGACTCTGAGGTAAAGGAGTCTTTCCTTTCTCACAGGAAATCTAGTGATGGAAGAAAAAGTACTTCTGGCACCCCTGCAGAGCCTGAAATTGTGACCTCACCTCCAATCCTACACATGAAGACTGGTCTGGAGAATAGCAACACAGAGACTGTGTGGAGGCCCATGCCAAAGTTGGCACCTTTAGGTTTAAAAGTAGCCAATCCTCCCAGTGATACAGATGGTCAGAGTTTCAAAGTGATGCCATGTTTGGCACCCATATCTGCCAAAGTTGGTTCAGTTGGACACAAAATAAAATTACCAGGGAGTGACCAAGAAGGCCGGGAGAGCAAGGTGATGCCTACATTGGCACCTGTTGTGGCGAAATTGGGCAACTCTGGGATCTCACCAAGTTCTACAGGGAAATAAACTTTTTTTTTAATCCTCAAGCAAGATCCAGGCTGTAATGGGAAATGGAATCCCATGTCCTTTATCTGGACATCTTTTTGTGTCATGATACTATGGTCTTTGACTTCAGTGATGGATATTGATGGAGAAAGGGATAGGGTGCTGATCCTGGTATAAGAAATACTATGAAAATCTGATCATGTTAAAATTTGTTACCTCGCTTGTGGTGCTGGGTCCTTTCATCCTCTTTAGGAAGATGTGATCCATTACTAAACATGAGGTTCCTCAATAACCCAAGGAATCCATAACAAGACTCTGGCTCCACAATGGTACTCTCAAGAGAAAAAGCTGGTTGAGACTGGAATTGCTATCGACTAAACTGTTACAGTTGTTGGGTTTAGCTTAAGGAATGTGTTGGAATGCTGTGAAGGAATCCTGAAAAAAGTAGTTTCTAGATGGTATTTCAATAACGGGGCGAGAGAGTGCTCTCATGTGCATGGTGGCACATACCTGTAATTCCACCACTTATGAGGCTGAGACAGGAGGATCATGAGTTCAAGGCCAGCCTGGGCTACAAATTAAGGCCCTGTGTCAAAAACAAAAATAGGCAAAAACAGCAAAAAGGAAGAGGATGGAATAGTAAAGGAAAGGATTTTATGTCATTCAGCAGAATTCTCTTTCAAACCCAACTAGCCTCTGTTATCTTTCCAGTTAGAATTATAAATTTAAGCCTTCGGGTAAAATAGGGATACTTTTAGCTTTTATTACTAAGCTAATTATTTTGAGATGTTTAAAAAAATGTACTCCCTTACTGTCTTTTTGAATGTTGAAAAGATTAATTCATAGTGCTTAGGGGTTTCTACCCAGAATATGTAATTTTGAAAATAGCTTAGAGAGGTCCCTTCCTCCTTCACAGACCATATCACTAAGAGACAGCTAAAATGAAAAACGTTCTCCCTCCAAACTAGAGATTATGGCCAAAATAAATAGTGGGGCTGGATATTTCCCAATCCAAACAGCTCCCGGTGCTCGAAGGTTTCGTTCACTGCTTACCTGCACAGGATGTAAAGAAAAATCACAGTAGGCATTCTTTACCAGGGAAGTAAGGCAGTATTTGAATCACAAGATATATTTTTTATCTGCTATCATGGATTCAGTGATCTGTAGAGCTTTTTCACTCAGTAGCTGTCAGGTATGAAGGGCTGGCAGCTGTGTAAAGATGAGATATTTATATTTTTGTATAGTTGTTTTCATAGATTTCTCAAAGGCTGAAGTTTTCAACCTAGAAGATGAGATTTGTATTGGGAATAGAAATGTTTCCTATCTAGTTTGTAAATAATCATGGTGCACTTGAGGGGTCTCAGAAACTCCTGGGGGCAAGAATCACTATTCTGAAAATGTATAGACTGGGATTTAGCTGCTGCATTTTGCCTTTCTTAAATAATTATATTTTGGAATGTAACCCTTGTTCTGTCTTTATTGACAGGATTTGCTTGTGTTGTAAGACACTTACCACAAGAGCTTCCAGTGCCTGGGCCGTGCCTGGGCAATTATATTTCTTCTTCATCCCCTGCCTTTGTTATCCTATGTCCCAGGTTGTGAGACCAACTTTGGAATGGATTTAGCCAGTGAATTATCTTCCATGATTAATCCCCTTCTTTTAACTCCTATAATCAACAGATTGCAAAGGTTGGGGAAACTTCTGCAAAGAGCAGTGGGACTATTTTATGCTGCTTGCCTTTCTAGACCTGCTCAGTAGCACTTAGCCTTTCCTCTTGCTGAAGACGTTTGATAGAGCAAGGAGAATGTTCTTCAGCTTCCCATTATCCTTTTACCCTTTACCCCACAGATTTCATTCAATGCCTTAGCCCATGGAGTCCAGCCCCTATCTCCTTTGTTAATAGTTGTCCTTGGGGTATAGCAGATTCTCATTGCTTGTCACTTCCCCACCTTCTCCTGACTTCCCAAGGCTCTTGTGGCTTAGGAGGATCAGACAGGGAGCAGGCAAGGGAGTGAAGAAAAATCCTCAGGAAAAGAAGGACCATTTTAGCTTCTGAATACTTTCGCTTTTTTAAAATAAGAGGATAAGCAAAACAGGTCAAAGTCACTTCTTGATTGGTGAGTATCTGGCTGTGTTTAGAAAGAGATTTACAAAGATAGAAATGAGGGATGATTCTAGGTGTTCAGGGAAGGCTGCAGACATTACAAAGCCCTGGGATATGAGTGTTCTCTCATGATAGGAGGGCTTAGGCCAGAACAGTCCTGCAGTCTTGACAAACCTAAAGTGTCCCCCAAACTCCTACCCTTTAAGCATGGGAAAAACTGATCTATGAAAATTCCATGTATCATTATGACAGATGAAGTTGAATGAGAAGATTTGAGGAACCTGGAAGACAGCTCTCATCCTATTATAAGAAGCATGATCTCAATAGACCAATAATCCGCCTTTTTATACATCTGTAAATAAATGGAATGTTTTTAAGGATATAATTATGTCAGATTTAGCATTTTCTTTTATATATTAAATATATATCTTTCATTTTCTGCTTTTGAAAGTGACTATTTTTTTAGAAACAGGAGTAGCAGTAGTGATTTGAAAGGCAAGAAGTATAAACTTGAAATAAACCAGTTCTACTAATTAAACCGGGACTTGCTGTTCAGAAGTTTTTGCTGAGTTGGAGTAGAGAATTGCTAATGAGATGTATATTTGAGGGAGGGTATCATTTATCATAAAAAGTCCTTTCTATTTTGTGGACCAAAATTATCCAATTTTTTGACATGCCCTTTGTGGGGGAAGTTTTGGTATTCTAATCCTTATAATAGATCTTACATAGAGGCTTCAAATTTTTGTACAACCTGGTAAGTATTTGTCTCAAATCATTTAACTAAAAAAAACTAGCCTCTTTGTACCACCATGTACCAAGCTGTTTTTGTAACCTTGAGAAATAACCAATCTAAGTGGTAACAAAATAATTCTTAAATGCAAGATATTAACTAGGTGTATAATTTGTAGGAATTTTTAAAAAGGAAATCCTTTAAACATGAAGCTGCTCCTGATAATCTATTTAAGGTCTCTGGCAGATCAAATCCAGTCATGTTAAGTTTCATACAAATTGTTCAACTTGGGCTGGGAATATGGCCTAGTGGCAAGAGTGCTTGCCTCCTACACATGAAGTGCTCGGTTCGATTCCCCAGCACCACATATATGGAAAACGGCCAGAAGAAGCCAGGGACAGTGCTCAGGCCCTGAGTCCAAGGCCCAGGACTGGCCAAAAAAAAAAAAAAAAAGTTCAACTTTATAGTATATGCACCCCCCCCTTCTCAGAATTATGGAGATTAAATATCTGAAGATGTTTTGAACACCAAAGAAAGTTGACAGGGCTAATATTCGTATTGTAAGGCTTGGTAGGTTTATTGTTCTCCCCCTAATCATACTGGTTGAAATATTTGGTCTACAAAATAGTGATAGCCCTTGCCCTCCCCAGACTTCCCAAAACAAAACAAAACAAAAAACAAACCAACAAACCAAGCACAGTGTAGGAAGAACATTTTCAGGTACTTGGAGAATGATGGGTAACCAAGAAATCAGGATACATTTCTTGCATGAAATTGAATTTTGAAAGTGCTATAAGGACATCAGTACTTCCATATATTGCTGCTGAATAAACTTTACATGGGTATGACTGACAGCACAAAGGAAAAGTAAAGCTCAAGTGATTGCTCTTACTGCCAGTGGAAGGAAGGAAAAGGTTAAAATATGTATTTGAAGTAAAGGGAACCAATTTGGTACATACAACTTTTAAACTGAGTGTTTGATAAAGTCAATTTGATATATGCAACTTGAGTAATAGTGATGGGTTTGTGTGTGGAGGGTTGATAGAGATTTTGAGACAAATCTCTAAACTTAAGTTTTATCACTGTAAACTGCTGAAAGAAGAGATTGTGTTAAGTAAGAAAGCAGCATTGGAAGCCTTATCTTGAGGTCCAGCCTGTTTGCATCTGCAATCACTGGGCTCAACTGTCCCACAGTGCCTTGCATGTAAAGGTGCTCAATAAATATTTGAATTGATGAGCAAATGTTTAGCCTGTTAGTTTCCTAGGATCTTAGAATTGTCCCTTATTTTCCATAGGGTGAATTTAAAATCATCTAACAAAACTGTAACATCTATTTCCAGACATCTAGAATTTGAGAATCTGACAAACTGTGCATGTGTAGGACACGCACAAGCAGAATAAAAGTGAAATGGAGTATGGATGATGAAATTTCGATGTGAGAGAGCTCCCTTTTGGATAATAGGATGGCAAGTCTTTAAGACAAAGGAAATAACCCTTCTGTAAACACTAGACCTGGTCATGTTATTTTTTGAGTAGTCATTGAAAAGGCCAACAGCCTAGCCTATTCCTGACATCTCACCAAACTTCATGGTTGATTGTGAAGAATTTTAAGATGTGTGTTTTTTGCCCCAAGATTGGAAGTATCTAGATTATTGACCTACACCTTCATTACACTGTTACATTTTTCAGCATTGACAAAGATCTCTGTAGATCATCTTTAGACAGGAAGCCAGGAGCTTATATTTGCCTGTGCAACTCAGCTTTAGATGAGTCTGGGAAGATTTTCTTGTAGGGGCTAACCCAAAGTATCTTTAGGCCAGAAATGACCAGTGACACTGTATATCCACTTAAATGGTCTTGAGTGGTTAGGTGAGAAAGCTATTAAGTGAACACACACACACACACACAAATGACCTGAAGTGAATTAAGGCCAACTTGTGTGGTCTGGGCAGCAGTCAGGTACAGTCTGTTGGACATAAGAAAAGACACCAGATGGCACAATTTACTAGTGTTATTTCAAAGCTTCTGTGGCCTGGTCGAATCACCCGCTAGGAAGGGTTAAGGAACAGACTACTACTATGGTTGTAGTTAATGGCCCTTCCCTTGCTCCTTCCAGATTTAGGAAATAAATTAGAAACACCCATTTTAGTTTGATTGGATCATCTACAGTGCGATAGGTGGCAGTATGGAGGTTTATGCCTCTGGCTACCATTCCAGCCTTTTTAAAGGAGGTTAACAGGCTGGGAATGTGTCTTAGCGGCAGAGTGCTTGCTTAGCATGCACGGGGCCCTGAGTTCAAGCCCTAGGACTGGCAAAAAGGTGGGGGAGGGGGCAGGTAGCCGATTCCTAGGTCACCCAGTAAGCTTTGTAAATGGTGGTATTTTTAGAAATATATTTTTATTAATAAGATGTACAGTCAGGTAATGAGTTCATTTCTATTGGGCAATGTCACCCCTTCACCCCACTCTTCCCCTGCCGTCACACTGCCCACGTTACATAGTTTGCAAAGGGTATTTTTTTTTTTTTTTTTGGCCAGTCCTGGGGCTTGGACTCAGGGCCTGAGCACCGTCCCTGGCTTCTTTTTGCTCAAGGCTAGCACTCTGCCACTTGAGCCACAGCGCCGCGTCTGGCCGTTTTCTGTATATGTGGTGCTGGGGAATTGAACCCAGGGCCTCATGTATACGAGGCAAGCACTCTTGCCACTAGGCTATATCCCCAGCCCCGCAAAGGGTATTTTTGATCTATGGCCCCAGTACACAAAGCACCTTCCTGCTTTGCCCTATGGCTGTACACCTTTACTCACTGCCAAGTTCAGGGTTCTTTCTCTCTTAGTAGCAGGTCATCTTCCCAGGCACCGCAAAGGTCTGGGTAGGGGGAGACAGCTCAGTCAGTGTTCTATTACTCCGGAGCATGTTTTGATTTAGGCAGACTTTTCAGAAGATAAATCAGGTGAGTGTTCCAGGGCTTCTAGAAAAACAAACTGGCTTGCACGCTAACAAACTAACAAAAAAAGGATAATACGAACTAGAAAAATGGGATCTACTGCCACCAAGCTTGACGGTGACCTTGGTAAGTATCAGCCTGAGCGGAAGTATTAAGTTCCACAGTAGCAAAGTACTGATTAAGTGGAAAGCACTGAGACGTTGAACTAAAACCAGGACACATTCTCCGCCCCCCCCCCCCCCCAAGTTCGGCCCGGGGCTGGTCCTTCCTTTTGGCTGCCCAGTTCAAAACACTCGGTCAGTGTTGGCACTCGATTTTCTCGGGGGGGGAAAAAAAATCCTTTCCACGTGAATGGCGCTCGGCGGGGCCGCCATGAGGAACTAACTCTCCCGGACCGCCGAGTTCCCAGCGGTTCCGCCCCCTCGTAGTCGGGAGCCGAGAGTTTCGGCCGTGCCCGGCCCCGCTGCCTACCACCAGTTAACCGTAGCACCCCGGGGGCGTGGTTACGGGGCCCCGGGTGGCGAAGCTCTCTGGGGGGGACCAACCCTGGTAATACCATAAAAGGCCCGGCTCCCTCACTCCCGAAGCCGGGTGATGCGGACCTCCTTCCAGCGAGCGGTGGCCGCAGGGACGCGGCGCCGAGCCCGCAGCTCGAGGGCTCTGCGGACGCCGCCGGCCGAGGCCCTTCCGTTGGCTCCGCCCTGCCGGCCTGGCTCGTCCACTCGGGAGCCGACCTCCTGGCTGCAGGCCCCGCCCCCCTCGCGTCGGCCACGCCCCCGCCCGTAGCTTGGCCCCGGCGCCGGTTCGCGTTTTGAGCCGCGCGTGCCACCATAGCTGCGGCCGCCGCCGCCGCCGCCGCCGCGGAGCTAAAGCCGTCGAGCGCGATGTCTGAGGGCGCAGTGAACCCGACAGCCCTCGAGCTCCGGGGCTGGTAAGGTCGGGCCCGGATGGGGGCGCTGACGAGTAACCGGGGCTTCTGAGGCGGGTGAAGGAGGGGAAGCCCGGCCTGTGTGGAGGGCGGGCGGACAGCGAGCGCCCCTGCGCCGGGGCGGCGGTGGGGGTGGGGGGCGGCTCCCGTGGCAGAACCGACCGGCTCCGGGCCCTCCGCGAGTCCCCCCCCCCCCCCCCGCCCCGGGGTCCCTCCCGGGGCCCGCGCGGTTGCCATGGGAACCGCTGGGCGTTAACGGGAACCTGACGGGGGGGCCGGCCGCCCTCCTAAGCGCCGGTCCCATCCTCCAGTTCCAATCCCTGGGCCGGCGTGCGCCGGGCGTCCCCTCCCCACGCCACACACCTCTCGGCTCCTCTTCCCACGTTGGAGGAAGCAGCCACGCGGGGGTGGAGATCGGGGCGAGGGGGGCCCGTGGGGGGGGGGGGGAGAGGAGAAGGCCGGAGACTCCGGCCGGCAGCAAGCCACCCTCCCCTGCCCGGACGCCGAGGTGGCTTCTGCCATTTCAGGCCAGTGGAAAGGTGTGTGGGTGGAAGGCCGTGTCCCTGTTGAGACAAGTCCCAAGCCGGTCGCCCCAAGGGGGGCTCCCCTCACCATGATGGCTGTGGAAGGGTCCACCATTACCAGCCGGATCAAGAACTTGCTACGGTCGCCGTCCATCAAACTCCGCAGGAGTAAGGCGGGAAACCGGAGAGAGGACCTCAGCTCCAAGGTGAGTCCTGGAGCGGCTAGCCACCCCTTTCCAACCTGCCTTCTGTGAACCCCCTTTCACTTTTTTCCCCCGCCCCTCTCGGAAAAGGAGACATCCCGGTTGACTCTAGAAGACCAAATGCGTTTGTGTCTGCCCCTCAAAAAAAAGGCAGTGACCTGGGTTTAGGTGAAAGGGAAAAAAGACGGCCGAGGTGGCCATACTGAGATTCATTCATAAGAAGAGGTCACTAGGACAAAAACCGCCAGAGTTTCATCATGACCTCACTACAAACTAAGAGTGTGCTTGAGGAAGCCACTTGCCATGCCATGACTCAGTTTCCCTTCTTGGAAAAGGACGGTGGGATCCCATACACTGGGAAGGACTACCTTGTGACTAATGTGGTTGTAGATGTTAATGTAACAACTGGGGTATTGCCAAGTTATATATCTGTAGGAGAAAGAACACCAAAACACCTTGTGTGTGTGAGACGTTGACCCATAATTAGTTGTTTTTGCTGATCTTTTTAACCCACCTTAGCTAACTTACCTAGAGCCTATTGGTTTTTTTTTAGGAACAATAACATGCCAGAAGCCACATGCCCTCCAGAAAAACAGTTCCGGGGGGAACGCAGCCTTTCCAGGGCACATGCTTCCCAGAGGCAAAGTTCTTTTCTATCCCCTCACTTACTGGGATTTTGAGCCTTAGGTTTGTTTATTGCATTTTGAGGCAGCATCTCCCGATGCAGTTCCAGCTGGCCTTTCTAACTCTTGATCCTCTTCTCCCCTTAGCTCCCCTAGCTGCTAGGATTACAGGTGTGTGCTATCCCAACCAGTGAGGTCCTGCTTTATTCACCTTTGTTGAGCCCCGCTCTTTGGGCATACAAAAGTAGCCTAATTCCTGTCTGTTTTTTTTGTTGTTGTTTTTGTCGGTCATGGGGCTTGAATTCAGGGCCTGGGTACTGTCCCTGAGCTTTTTCAGCTCAAGGCTGGCACTCCACCACTTGGAGTGACAGCACCAGCCTAACTTCTTTTAATCCCTTGAGGGAAGCCAAGGTTTTATTCCCACAGGATCAGATTAGCGTTTGTATCTTATTAGCAGTCTGTAAACACAATAGCTTTGTACTGTACAGGATTACCAAGGGAAGAATCATTTGAGACAATAGCATTTTATTGCCTTGCTGTGACTCTTCAGAGATGAGTAAACCCAGTGAGGAATGATTTAGAGTGCTCATCAGCACGGCAGGGTTCTGGAGGACATAGTTCAAATCCCTGACCCTGAACAGAACCTCATTTGGATTTGGTGTAAAGGGGATGGATTTTCCTGTATATTGTAGCAGGGGTTGTATTGAATCACAGTTCCATGGAGATAATGCCCCTTCTGAGGACTCTTACTAAACCACTGTTCCTATTCTCTGAAGGCAGGAGGATGAACCCCAAATCAGAAAGAGTCTTAAGTACATACAACTCTCTGCACATTCTTAGAACCAAGGGTGCTCTTTCTGTGTCCTTGTAACTTGGCAGTGGTCAGTGGTATTAAACCAGTCTTCTCATACTGTCTTTGGGCTCTTGTTTTCTGGCCAGAAATGTGCATATATATAATATGTACATATGTATTATGTATACATATTATATATATCACCTCTGACCAAGAATATTTAGGGAATACTTATTGTGATTTTTGGCCTAGAGTCCAGAAGGTACCATGGACATTCTTTAAGACTTTTTTGTGTCGTTCATTGTTAATTTATTCAACAAGGATTAGTTGAATGTCTATTAGATGTGCAATCAGTGATCATCAAAGAGCTTGTGACAGTGAGACATATAAACAAATAATTACAACATGTGTGGTATGTGCTGTTTCAGAAGTGAGCATTAAATTGTTGATAGAAGTGCAAGGGAGGCTCCTGTGCGCAATTTGGGGGACTTAGGAAAGCCTTCATAAAGGAAAGGATGCTTGAACTATGAGTCCCAAGGCAAGAGGACAGAAGTTTTCTTGGGAAACAATGAAAAAGGGGGCATCCCTGGCACCAGCTCTGAGAGTCCTCGTTTCACAGGGATGGAACCCTTCAGGCCGTTTTTAAAGCTGTGTGTGAAGGAAATATTGACCTGAGGTTGAATGACTCGACCCTTGAATGGTGTGCGCATGAGCACTAGTGTTGCTCTTTCATGAGAGGAATAGCTTTCTGTTTACCTACAACCCTAGAGATGCCTACCTCCCAACACTCCTCAGTGAAGATTCTTTACCTAAGATTATTCTAAAAGCCTGCATGTGGTAAACCACACAGGACCTGCTATACTAGACTGCAAGTAGTTGTAATATGTGGTAGCTGTGGGTGGATAATCACGTGAAGTTTATGATTTATGGTTAGGTAATTTTTTTTGTGTGCAGACCAGTCCTTGGGCTTGATCTTAGGGCCTGGGCGCTGACCCTGAGCTTTATTTATTTATTTATTTATTTATTTATTTTGCTTAGGGCTAGTGCTCTACCACTTGAGCCACAGTTCTGCTTTGGGCTTTTTGTAGTTGATTGGAGATAAGACCCTCATGGACTTTCCTGATGGGGTTGGCTTTGAACCATGATCCTCAGAGCTCAGCCTCCCGAGAACCTGGGATTATAGGTTTGAGCCACCAACATGTGACAGGATAGCTGAATTTGAAATAGAAAGGCATGCCTCTTGAGCAAAGAAGGACTTGTAAGAGGGTCCTTATGGTAACTCTTACCTCAGATAGTCTCTTGCTTTGAATTTGCTGTTGTTGTTGCTTTATTTATTTTCTTGCCAGCCTTGGGCCTTGAAATCAGGGCCAGGGCTCTGTTCCTGAGCCTCTCTGTGCTCAAGGCTAGCACTCTACCACTTCTGGCTTTTTCTGTTTATGTGGTACTGAGGAATGGAACCCAGGGCTTCATGCATGCTAGGCGAGCACTCGACCACTAAGCCACATTCCCAGCCTGTTTTCTTTTTTGAGACATCCATGCTCTCATAATCCTTTTGCCTCAGCCTCATCAGTGCTGGGATTATAGGCATGTATCACTAAGCCATACCTGGCTGTCTTCTGCTTGGTGTCATACTATTCTGTCTTGCCAAAGTAGCTTCCCTCCTCCTCACCATATTGTACACTCAGTTCTAGATCTAGCTCCATATTTTCTAGAGCCAGGGAGCCTTTGCTAACTAGCCCCACTTCCCTGAAATCAATCCCTATTGTCCTTCTATGTATGTGTTCATCTCGGTCAGGGAGCGCTTTCTTCTGCTTCTTTTTTTGGTTGTGGGGCTTGAACTCAAGGCATAGGCACTGTCCCTGAGCTCTTCTGCTCAAGTCTAGCACTACCACTTTGAGCCACTGTTCTACTTCCAGTTTCTGGGTTGTTTGGGGTTTTTTTGGCCAGTCCTGGGGCTTGAGCTCAGGGCCTGAGCACTGTCCCTGGCTTCTTTTTGTTCAAGGCTAGCACTCTTCCACTTGAGCCACAGAGTCCCTTCCAGCTTTTTCTATATATGTGGCACTGAGGAATCGAACCAAGGCAAGCACTTTACCACTAGGCACATCATATTCCCAGTCCTCTACTTCCAGTTTTCTGGTAGTTAATTGGAGATAAGAGGCTCACGGGGACTTTTTTGCCCAGGCTGGCTTCAAACCACGATCCTCAGATCTCAGCCTCCTGAGTAGCTAGGATGACAGGTGTGAGCCACCAGCGCCCAGCTTCATTTTCTTTACTTCACACTTTAGGACATTGCCAAGTATGTAGTTAGTACTAAGGAGTAAATGAATGTGAATAGTTTAAAGATGTCAGATAAAGAAGGGATAAACTTGGGAGTCCGGAAGAATAAATGATCAGGAGGCATTTGTGACCTCTTGGGAAGAGGAATCAAAACTAGGAATAACAAAATGAGAAAGAAAGTAGCAGCCGCTTACCAGTGGCTCCTGCCTATCATCCTAGCTACTCAGGAGGCTGAGATCTGATGATGACAGCTGACCTAGGCCAGACCAGAGCGTCCATGAGATTCTTATCTCTAATTAACCACCAGCCCAGGAAGTGGTGCTGTGGCTCCAAGTGGTGGAGCACTAGCCTTGAGCAAAATTGCACAGGGACAGCATCCTGGCTCAGCGTTAAAGCCCCACAGCAGCCAAAAAAAAGAATAGAGAAAGAAAATAGAGAGGCGATCCAATTATGTGTGGTGGGCACTAGGAGAGGAGGGAGGTACACATGTGGAAAAAGTATTGATCCATAAGGGCTTTATCTTCAGATGTTTTTATTTTATATGTGTATGCATGTATGTTTGATAGCTTTATTTATTTGCAGTGCAGTGCTGAGAATTGAACTCAGGGACTTGTGTTCCCTACGCAAGCCCTCCTCTTCTGCTTCAGCCACAACCTCAGTCCTAGTGAGGACTAATTTGATTCAGGAGAAACTCTGTTGAAAAATATGATTTAAGTGGGCTGGGAATATGGCCTAGTGCTAGAGTGCTCGCCTCGTATACATGAAGCCCTGGGTTCGATTCCTCATCACCACATGTATAGAAAATGGCCAGAAGTGGCGCTGTGGCTCAAGTGGCAGAGTGCTAGCCTTGAACAAAAAAGAAGCCAGGGACAGTGCTCAGGCCCTGAGTTCAAGCCCCAGGACTGCCCCCCCCCAAAAAAAATAATTTAAATGTGATTGGAAGCTAAAATGAAAAGGCCAGTAGAGGTTGAGATTTTAATTACTATAGCAAGAATTGAGAGCTGGGATTTTTGTAGTTGTTCTTTTTTTTTTTTTTTCAGGAGGAGGGGAGTTTCTGCAATTTGAGGTTTTATGCCAGATCTGCTGCTTCTCAAATGCAGCTCAGATATCAGTTGTAAATACCCCTCCAGTCCAAATTCTGTGAGGTAGGAACCGCCTCACATCTCAGTCAAGGCTGTGTTTTCTTTCTTTTTTGTTTTTGGGGTTTATCCTATCAGTTATCGGTTAAGGTCTTTTTTGTTTTGTTTGTTTGGTTTTGTTTTTGTTACCAGTCCTGGGGCTTGAACTCAGGGCCTGAGCACTGTTCCTGGCTTCTTTTTGCTCAAGGCTAGACTCTGCCACTTGAGCCACAGCGCCACTTCTGGCTTTTTCTGTATATGTGGTGCTGAGGATTCGAACCCAGGGCTTCATGTATATGAGGCAAGCACTTGTGCCACTAGGCCATATTCCCAGCCCTCATATTCTCTCTCTCTCCCTCCCTCCCTCCCTCCCTCCCTCCCTCTCTCTCTCTCTCCCTCTCTCTCTCTCTCTCTCTCTCTCTCTCTCTCTCTCTCTCTCTCTCTCTCTCTCTCTCTCTCTCTCCTGGACTTTCCTGCCTGGCGTTGGCTTTGAACCACTATCTTTAGAGCTCATCCTCCTGAGTCACCAAGATTATAGGCATGCAGAAGTGGAGCTGTGGCTCAAATGGTAAAGTGTCAGCCTTGAACAACGACAAAAAAAACACATTAGTGATAACACCCAGGCCCCGAGCTCAAGCCCGGTACCAGCACAAAACAAACAAAAGAGAGGATCCTTCAAAATTGACAGGCACCACATATGTATGTTCCAAAGACCAGAGTTAATGGGTCAGACCTGTACCTAACTTACATTTTAAGCATATTTTAAGTTATAATGGTTCTCAGGAGTGAGAAATGTTAACAATAAAGATGTCACCTAACATTTCAAAAAAAAAGAAAAAGATTATAGGCATGTGCCACCAGTGCCCGGCTGTGTTTTAAGAATGAAATGTTTGCACTGTTGGTAGCTAACCCTCCTCCTCTTTGCCTAAAGTTTCTGAAAGATTTTGTGTGGGGGGAGCTGGATTGTTGTTGTATTTTAACAAAGGACAGAAATGGACTGACGCTGAGCAGGCAGCACTGAAGTGGGATACAAAGGGATTGCCTGTGCTGGAGAGTAGTTACAATTTCAAAAAGTGAAGGAGACTTTGAAATCTTCCTCCTGAATGGCTATTAATCTAATCTAGGTTATATAATGATCCTCTCTGAAAGCAGTGGGCAAAGTAACTTCCTTTTAGCTCTGTTTTATGAATTTAATTATTTTTCCCTTGCATGATTGATTATATGGTGGTTTCTTGAGCCTCTTATTATGTGGCTCTAAGCAGAGTTTGTGTAGGTGAGTTTCATGAAAAAAAAAAGAAGAAAAGACTGGCAATAATTTACTTGCAGCCTTTGCTCAGGGCTTGAGATCAGACAAACCCAGATATTAATACTGACAGACTTTATTCTCCCTGCTTAATGGGGGGAAAAGCATTTTGGATCATTCAGTCAAGCTTGCTGGCTCTCAGTTTGGAGCCAGGGTTCAGAGGGGAGTGAGGCATCAGACGGTGTGTGCACATTTTGGGCTTTCCATCTAATTGTAAGGAACCAGAATCTCTGGCAGAGTTTGGTAGGTGAAATATATTAAGTTCCATCCACAACCCATTGCCAGCCATGAATTGCTGGTCTAGATGATGAGCCCAAAAGTCTGTTGGCTTGCTACCCAAGTCCTCACTGATCCTTTAGTGTGTGTCAAGCTGGCCCATCAAGGGTGCTCTTTTCCTGCAGCAGTCTTCAGCTCTGCTCTGTGTTCTAGACCAATGGCTCCATAAACTGCTTTGTCAGTGATGGATTGGAGAGAACTACACCGTTAGGCGATGTGAGGAGCTAGTCATTGCCTTGCTAAGGGAAATCAGCAGGAATTTCCCCTGTGAGCAGGAATAGGAAACTTTCCAGTATCCCCGAGTCCAGGCCAGTCACCACTCCATTTAAACACCGCCCTGAAACTTGCAGGAATTCACAATTCTTGGCGTTTGAGCCATAGTCTAAGCGCCGTAGCCAGAGGATGACCGGGAACAGAGGCCCCTGGGCCAGCAGCTCTGCGTCTCACCTTCCTGCTGAGCGGTGTTTGTCAAGTTCTGTATCTCTAATGTTTTTGGGTTTTTTTTTGAGATAGAGTAATCCAAGCTGGCCTTGAACTTGCATTGTAGCTTAGGCTACCCTTAAATCTACACTTTTAGTGCCTCGGCCTCCTGAGTGCGGGCATGTTCCACGATGCCTGACTCTGATGTGCTCTTGAATTTCGGCTTGTCCTGAGAGCCTCCGAGCGGGGGAATGCTGTGAGAAGTGTTGGTGATCTCCTAACTTTGATCTCCATTTCGTTTTTCCTTTCTGTGTCCATGGCTTCCACAGCTGCCTTTGCCTTGAAAGTGATTTCCTTGGTTCTCTTATCCCTGGACACAGCGCCTCTTCTCTGCTGTCTAAAAATAGCCCTGCCTTGCCAGCCTCTGAGTTGTCTTGGGAAGCCTTCACGTATCTACCTGGCTTCACTGGCTTTAGACTCTCTTTCCCCCTCTCGCTCTCTCCTCCCTCCTCTCTCTCACAGTTTAGGGTAAGTTCCCCTGTTGGGTCTGGTGCTAGGGATTGAGCTTGGAGCCTTGCCCTCTCCTGTGAGGTCAGTCTTACCTCCTGCCAGCATTTCTCCTGTCGTTAGGACCTTTGTTTCCTCTGGCTTCACTTCTCTTAATTTGTCACCCGAGGCTTGGGCCTGCCCTGAGTAACCCCCTCCTCTCCTGGAGCCCCCTAAGTCCCCACTGGGGCTCATAGCTGTTATCATTGCCCTTTGTTTGGGGAGCAGTCCAGGCCTTGAAATTTGGGACATGTTTATTCAAGCTAAACCTCTCTGAGAGCTCTGTGTCACATTGTTTTTGGAGACTGTTGGTTTTACTTCTCTTTCCCATTGCACAGCTGCAAAGGGAGAGGAGTTTCGTGTGTTTGTAGGGGTCTCTTCCTGCCCATACAAACTAAGCCGCTCCTCTGCGCTTCACTCTTTAATGTGGGACAAGGCCAGGTTCTGTCAGCTTGCTTTTCATAGCCCTTCTTACAGAGAAGTACAGAACGTGTTTGTTGCCCTGTTTATTATTATTACCTCTTAAAATAAAAAAATTACATGGAGAATAATAAAAGTTAATTTGATAGCCAGATTGGGTAGTTGGGCTTGGTATCTTTCTATTTATTTACTTTTTTGTGGGTTGTGGGGTTTGAACTCAGGCCTGGGAGCTGTCCCTGAGCTTTTTTCCACTAAAGACTAGTGCTCTACCACATTGAGCCATACAGTTACTTCCTGTTTTCTGGTGGTTAATTGGAGATAAGGGTCTCAAGGACTTTTCCTGCCCAGGCTGGCTTCGAACCGTGATCCTCAGATCTCAACCTCCTGAGTAGCTAGCCACCAGCACCCCAGCTGGGCTTATTATTATTAATAATTTGGGTTTTTTGTGTTTTGTTTTGTTTTGTTGCCAGTTCTGAGACTTGAAACTCTGGGCCTGGGTACTGTCTCTGGGCTCCTTTTGCTCAAGGCTAGTACTCTACCACTGGAGCCACAGCGCCACTTCTGGATTTTTTCTGTGATTAATTGAGATAAGAGTCTCATGGGCTTTCCTGCTTGGGCTGGCTTGGAAAGGGGGTCCTCAGATCTATCTCAGCCTTCTGAGTAAAACAGTACTACAGCCATGAGACACCAGCACCTGGCAAGGCTTACTATTTCCAAATGTTCAGATTTTCCAAAATTTTCTTTCTACCTAGCTTTTATAGCAGTAAGTCCGAAGTGCTTCTCTTTTTTTAATTTTAATATTTATTTATTTATTTATGTATTTATTTGTTTATTTTTGAGTTAAGATCATGTGCAGCCTAGGCTGGCCTTGGACTTATCTTACTCTGGTCTTGGTCTTCCCAGTTCAGGGATTGTAGACACGCACCACCATATCCAGCTCCACGGTGCTTCTTTTTAGCCAAGTCTTTTCCTCTGGTTTCAGAGGACACCATTTATAAAAGAATAAGTCACAGTTTGAATGTCTCCTCTTAAACTTCTGGGAGGCAAATTCTATTCTCATCACAGTGAAAATTTGTAATGTGTTTTCATTGCTTCTCTAGTCTACAAAACAACCTCTTATAAACTATATTTCTTTTTTTTTCTTTCTCTCTTTTTTTTGGGACAGTCCTGGGGCTTGGACTCAGGGCCTGAGCACTGTCCCTGGCTTCTTTTTGCTCAAGGCTAGCACTCTACCACTTGAGCCACAGCGCCACTTCTGGCTTTTTCTATATATGTGGTGCTGGGGGATTGAACCCAGGGCTTCCTGTATGCGAGGCAAGCACTCTACCACTAGGCCATATTCCCAGCCCCATTCATAACTTCTTATCATACTTCTTATCAGTCTTCCTTCACTACTGCTTTTGGCCAGTTCAGTTGATTCCTTTAAAGGTGTTGGCATGGTAAAAACAAAACAAGTTACCTGGCAATGGTGGCTCCTGCCTACAATCCTAGCATCTCTGGGGGCTGAGATCTCAGGATCATGGTTCAAAGCCAGTTGGGGCAGTAAGGTCAAGAGACTCTTATCTCCAGTTACCCACTAGAAAACAGGAAGTTAATGCTGTTACTTGTGGCTTAGACCTGCAATCCTAGCTGTTCAGGAGGCTGAATTCTGAGGATTGTGGTTTGAAGCCAGCCTGGGCAGTAAAGTCTCCAGAGACGCTTATCTCCAGCTACCCACTGAAAAACTAGAAGTATAGCTGTGGCTCACATGGTAGAGCACTAACCTTGAACACAAAGAGCCTCAGGGACAGCACCTAGGCCCTGAGTTCAAGCCCCACAACTGACCTTTCCCCCCTCCCCCCCATAAAAAAAAGAAAGAAAAGAAAACAAGAAGTGGTGCTGTGGCTCAAAGTGGTAGAACACTAGTCTTGAGCAATAAAGCTCAAGGACAGTGCACAGGCCCTGAGATCAAGCACCAAGACTGAGACAAGAAAAAAAAGGGTAAAAAACATGTTGGAGTGTTTTTTCCTAACACATAAGAAAGTTTTGGATATATAAAACTATGTTGTGGATAATTATAATGCCCTATGTAACCATCACTCAAGTCAGAAAAGAGAATAATGCTTAGATATCTTAAATGTTTGAATGATAAATGTGAATGATGTCAAGCTGTGTGAAGATAGAGATGAGGTTTTTTGTCTTCCACAATGGATGTGAGTTGTGTGTGTGTATGAGCCTTGCAAATGCTAGGTAAGTACTCTACCATGGAGCTATACCTCCACTCTAATGTGGCTTTGTTTACTTATTTTTGCCAGTCCTGGGGCTTGGACTCAGGGCCTGAGCACTGTCCCTGGCTTCTTTTTTTTTTTTTTTTTTTTTTTTTTGCCAGTCCTGGGGCTTGGACTCAGGGCCTGAGCACTGTCCCTGGCTTCCTTTTGCTCAAGGCTAGCACTCTGCCACTTGAGCCACAGCGCCACTTCTGGCCGTTTTCTGTTTATGTGGTGCTGGGGAATCGAACCCAGGGCCTCATGTATAGGAGGCAAGCTCTCTTGCCACTAGGCCATATCCCCAGCCCCCTTGGCTTCTTTTTGCTCAAGGCTAGCACTCTGCCACTTGAGCCAAGCTCCACTTTTGGCCTTTTCTATAATATGTGGTGCTGAGGAATCGAACCCAGGGTTTCATGTATACGAGGCAAGCACTCTTGCCACTAGGCCATATTCCCAGTCTCTAACTTGGCTTATTTTTAAAAATTAAAATACCTAAGGGCTGATCTTGTTCTCATTTTTCACATTTCTTCTTTTCTCAACTACTCATGGATTTTTGCCATTTAACATTGTCAGGCAGAGTGCTTACTGGATCATTTACTGTCCAATCTTTGTTGACAGCAGTATTTTTCTTCTAATAGCAACAGAAATAGTAACATTTGTGGCAGTAATAATAAATAACATTTATTAAGTCTTTGCTATATGGTAGACACTGATCAACACTTTATATATATATATGCATTATATATATACATATATATATATACTACACACACAGAGAAACACACACACGCACACACATTGGCAGTTGAATCAGCTCAGAAATATTTGACAAGTCCCAGTTCCTGGCTGTGCAAGCAGTGATAAGGGCTCAGGTGAGTGAGGGGTCGCACAGCTAGCGGGGGCTGGGCTGTTGTTCAGACCTGGGCTTCCTTAATTCCAGACTCTACACTTCCTTTTTCTTCTTACTCCTCCCAGGGAATCTTTATTTTCAAAACATGTTACCTCGCACAGAAGTAGAAGTAGGCCTCGGTATTGTGAGAGCCAAGAGTCACATCCTGTATTCAGTTTGTAAAAGGTGTTTCCTCTACAAAAGATACTTTTTCCCCAACAGTTCCTATGAAAGTCAGCAAACTTCTCAGACTGTTATTTCAGAGCCGCTGTTCAGTGGCTCCTTTGTCCTCCTCTCACCCCCCCCACCCCCCGCCCCCATCTCCCGAGCTGCCTCTCGCTCTGTGGTGCTGTCAGGGGCTATGCCAGTGGGGGGCTACGGGTCCTCGACTGTCAGCTTGGCCCCTGGCAGCCGTGGGGTTCCACATGATGGGAAGCCACCGCAGTCATTGCTCTCCCAGGTTTGGTGGTGAAGTGGGGGTGACATGTGTGCGGGTGACAGGGCAGGTGTGTTAGTGTAGTTGGGGGTGCTACCCTAGAGCTCGCCTCCCCAAACACCCTGTTATCTCTGTAGCCCACTACTCATCTTGTTTTTACTTTTTATTTGAGGATTTTGTTACTTGAGGATTGTGATTTAAAGCCAGCCCTGGCAGGAAAGTCCATGAAATTCTTAGCTCCAATAAACCACCACAAACCTGGAAGTGGAGCCGTTGCTCAAGTGTTGAGCACTAGCCTTGAGCAATAAAGCTCAAGGACAATACTCAAGCCCTAAGTTCAAACCCCAGTACCAACATACACACACACACAACCTGGGTAGGTACCATGGCTCAAGCCTGTTATCCTAGCTACTGGGGAGGCAGGAATCAGGAATGTGGCTCAAGATCAGCCTGAGCCTCCATCTCACCCATCAATAGCTTGGTAAGGTGGTATGTACCTGTTGTCCCAGCTACCAGGAAAAGCACAGTGGCTGAGTGGCATGCCCTTGTCGTTACCAATAACACTAAGAGGCACAAACAGGAGCACCACAGTCCAGGCTGACCCAGTCATAAAGTGAGTGAGACCCTTCGTTGACAATAGCCAATGGAAAAAGGGACGGCTGGCAGCCCGGCTCATGGGAGTGTTTGCCTAGAAAGCAGAAAGCCCTGAGTTCGTTCCTCGGTACCACAGAGGGGGGAAAAGCTCAGATTCAGGCCTACCCTGAGACTCTGCATTTCTACCAACCCCCAAATAATGCCCAGGCTGCTATTCCTTGGGCGAGGGAGTGTGTGCATGTGTATATTGGGGGTGAGGGACGGTTCCTTCTGAGGGAGCTGGTTTATTTCTTATTTGCAAAGTTGGAATACTAATGCTTCCCAGAGCTTAAGTGAGGCTTAAGTAGGATTTAGTCAATGTGAAGACACATTGTAAGGCCTAAATAACTTTGTAGCTATGACAGGTTGCTAATATTATCAGGGTCCATAGATTTCTAGAATACCAAGGAATTTTTCCTCAAGATTTTATGCCTTCAAGTTTCTACTTCTAGTTGTGCGAGTTCAGCCTCTTTTTGTTCCAACAGCTAACAAACCTCTCCACAGGGCTGTTTGCTGTGACCTTTCCTCGACACCTTTCTTTTGCCAATATTCTAACTTGTATCAACAATATTGCAACTTCTGACCAAAAGAAAGGCAATGTTCTTCTTGATACTAACTAGTGTAGAAGCTATTTCAGGCTTATGGCTGTTAGGAGTTTTTATTAGAATTAAAAAATAGTGGGGCTGGGGATATAGCCTAGTGGCAAGAGTGCCTGCCTCGGATACACGAGGCCCTAGGTTCGATTCCCCAGCACCACATATACAGAAAACGGCCAGAAGTGGCGCTGTGGCTCAAGTGGCAGAGTGCTAGCCTTGAGCGGGAAGAAGCCAGGGACAGTGCTCAGGCCCTGAGTCCAAGGCCCAGGACTGGCCAAAAAAAAAAAAAATAGTCAGTCTGGGAATGTGGCTTAGTGGTAGAGTGCTTGCCTAGCATGCATGAAGCCCTGGGTTCCATTCCTCAATACCACATAAACAGAAAAAGCTGGAAGTAGCCCTGTGGCTCAAGTGGTACAGAGCTAGCCTTGAACAAAAGAAGCTCAGGGACAGTGCCCAGGCCCCTGAATTCTAGCCCCAGGACTGGCAAAGAAAAAAAAAAAGTGAAGCCAGTGAACTCGAAAGAATATGAATCAGTTCTAATTTTCTATCCAACGAGATACTAGTGAGAAGATGAGAATGTTCCTTATTTATTTTTTTGATGTGTGCCAGTACTGGGGCTTGAACTCAGGGTCTTGAGCTGTACCTTGGCTTTTTTTCTCTACTACTTGAGCCACAGCTATATATATAGCTATACTTCTGAGTCTCACAGATGGGCGCCTGTGGCTCACACCTGTCATCTAGCTGCTCAGGAGGCTGAGATCTGAGGATTGTGGTTCAAAGCCAGCCTGGCAGGGAAGTCCATGAGGCTCTCATCTCCACTTACCCACCAGAAAACCAGAAGTGGTGCTTTGGCTCAAAATGATAGAGTGCTATCCGTGAGTTGAAGAGTGCTAGCTGTGAACAAAAGAAGCTCAGGGACAGTACCCAGGCCCAGAGTTCAAGCCCCGTGACACCCCCCCCACCAAAAAAAAATAGTCTCACAGACTGCCCAGGCTGGCTTTGAACCATGATCCTCAGATCTCAGCCTCCTGAGTTTCTGAGATTACAGGTGTGAGCTTCCAGTGTCCAATGGGAAAGATTATTCTGATGGGCCAAGGGAAAGGAAGAACAGGATCTACAGACTGGAAGGACATCAGGAATGAGGTGTTGAAGGCCCAAACAAACTGGGGCACTGGCATTGGGAAGGGAGGATTTTACATGCAGTTAATGTGTTGAAAATCCTCCCTTTTCTCAGGAGACTAGTGGCTCAGGTTGGCATGATTACAGGGGCATTAGAGCCTTTCCCATTTTCCCATACCCCCTTCATGTTCTAGGACACACATTCACTTTGCACACTTGTCCAGATAAGGGACAGTTTATATTCTTGCTTACAAAGTTGGAAACCAAGAAATGAGGAATATACTTAAGTTGTAGACCTGATGAATAAAATAAGACCTTTTTTTTTTTCACATGTGCATGTCCGGGGTTTGAACTCGGGGCCTAGGCGCTGTCCCTGAGTTTTTTCACTTGATCCAGTTCAGATTTTTTAGTGGTTAACTGGAGATAAGAGTCTCGCGAGGGCTGGGAATGTGGCCTAGTGGCAGTAGTGCTTGCCTCGTATACATGAAGCCCTGGGTTCGATTCCCCAGCACCACATATATAGAAAACAGCCAGAAATGGCACTGTGGCTCAAGTGGCAGAGTGCTAGCCTTGAGCAAAGAGAAGCCAGGTACAGTGCTCAGGCCCTGAGTCCAAGGCCCAGGACTGGCAAAAAAAAAAAAAAGTCTCACGAATTTTTCATGACAAGGTAGGCTCAGCCTCCATAGTAGCTAGGATTACAGATGTGAGCCACCAACACCTGTCTTAAAATTAAACCCTTTTAGCTGGAGTCGGTGGCTCAGCCTGCAGTCCTAGCTACTCTAGAGACTGAGATTTGAGGATAGGGGTTTGAAGCCAGCCTGGGCAGGAAAGTCCATGAGAACTCTCATCTTCAACTAACTCAGAAAACCAGAAGTGGTACTGTGGCTCAAAGTGGTAGAGCGCTAGCTTTGAGCGATAAAGCTTGGGGATAGTGCTCAGGTTCTGAGTTCCAGCCCCATGATAAAGCTTTGTGATTCTGGTCTTGGTGTAGTGAGAGATTTGACTGTACTGTGGAAACTTCCCTGGCTCTCCTGTTTGCCTGAACTGGGCTTTCTCCTGGAGCAGCTCTGTTCAGGCATTGCGTAGTTAAAAGAAGTGGTGCTTTGGGGTGGCTGTGTTCCGCCCAGCCCTTTAGCTGGACCGCCTTCATCCCCTCCCTTGTGGTCTGAAGCTCTCTCATGTCCCCCTTTCCATACAAAATCGGACTTTCCTACTTCTGACACTGCAAAAACAGCATGGTGTGGTCTTGGACAGGCTCTGACCACATGGGATACTGTGGCATTGGGAGACCCACCCTTCCTCTTTCTCTGCTACATCTCAGGAAAAGGTCAGAAGCCTTTTTTTAAATAAAATTCATTTCAGCTAGTGGTAAGTTCTTTAAACACACACACCCTTTTCCAGAGCTAGCATGAGAGGTTCCTTTTGGCCCTGGACTTTATCCTGTTGTCCTCTACCTTTGACTATTTTCCTCCCCCATCCTCCCCCATCTCCTTTTCCTCTTCCTTCTATTCTTCCTCTCCTCCTCCTCCCCCTCCTCCTTTTGTGTTTCCTTTTATTTTGGTACTAATACTGGGACCTGAACTCAGGATTCAACACCTCAAGTTCTTGCTCAGCTTTCTTGCTCACTACTGGTGCTCTACTACTTGAGCCACATCTCTAGTCTGGCATTTTGCTGATTAACTGGAATCTGGAATTGTTTAGACTTTTCTGCCTGGGTTGGTCTCAGCCTCCCAAGTAGCTAGGATTACAGGCAAGAGCCATGAGTGCCTGACCCTTATACTGCTTTGTAATCCATTTTTTTCTTTTTTTTTTCTTAAGAGAGTCTTGCTATATTATCTGGGCTGGTCTTGAACTTCTGGGCTCAAGAGATCCTAGCCTTAACTTTCCAAGTAGCTGGGACTACTGGGGTACACTATTGTGCTCAGCTGCTCTGTACTTTCTGTTACAGTTCTCAGACATGTCCTTGCTGCCCACCAAAGGCCTGGGCGCTTCCTATGTAATCTTAGAGAAATGGTAACGCTCTGGTGGTAGAAATTCGGAACTCCCTCCTCAGGCACTATGGTTTTGGGGACCAGATAGCCCCAAGTCTAAATCTTGGTTCCTCTGTACACTGCTTACCTGATTGCATTTATAAAATGGACATAATATTAGTCATTCATGGAATTGTCAAGAGTATTCAATTAGATATTCTGTATGAAGTGCTGAGAGCCATTTTGGCTCAGAGTATACATCCAGTATTGTAGCTGTAGAGACTCTGTGCACAAGATTCTTTTATACTCCACAGGTATTCTTCTAAGATGTAGAAAACTTCCAGTAGTCCTTGGAGGGTCTAAAATTTGGAAATTAATAAATCACAACCTGTTTAATCATTAGAACTCTCAGAAGAGCTTTTTCTAACTTTTTTTTTTTTGCCAGTCCTGGGGCCTGAGCACTGTCCCTGGCTTCTTTTTTGCTCAAGGCTAGCACTTGAGCCACAGCACCACTTCTAGCTTTTTCTGTGTATGTGGTGCTCAGGAAACTGAACCCAGGGCTTCATGCATGCTAGGCAAGGGCTCTCCCTGGGTTGCTGAAGTTGGCTTGGACTTCTGGTCTCAGGCAGTCCTCCCTTAACCTGTCCAACACCTAGGAGTATGGCCCGGGGCCAGTTCTGCAGAGCTTTTGATACACAGGTTATTAAACCTTGCCTCGTTGTTGAATTCAGAATCTTGTTGTAGAGCTGAGTATGGTGGTGTGTACTCCTCCAGGCTGAGGCGTGGTGATTGCTTGAGGATAGAGTGGGCAACATAGTAAGACCCCATTACCAAAAAAAAAAGGTTTTCCCGGAAGGGGATGGGGGGATGGGATAAGTCCTCCAAGTAATCCTGTCCCCAGGCCAGGCTTAGGAACCTTTCTTCTGGTTTCCTGGTCTCTGGGGGCTGATGGCTCCAGGGATGCCTTGTGTCATCTCCTCCAAGCCATGGCGGGAGTGCCTCCCCTCCCTTAGAAGCTGAGGCTTTTGCAAACCCAGCACGAGACAATTGACTCAGCTCTAACTAATCCTAAACTGTTAAGCAGGAGAGCCTGGTTTTTCTGCCAGATTATTAGTGACTTGTTTCTGAGAGCCTCTGTGGTATAGATGGAACTGGGTCGAGAGCAGGAGCTGGACTGAGAGGCGAAGGCCCTTCGCCTGCTTTGGAATGGCTCATGTGCCTTGACTGCCTGTCTCTGACCAGTTGGCGCTTTGTGCTCTGAAACAGCTAAAGTCTCCCTCCCACCTCCCGGGTCACTGGGTGCCTGCCCAGCTGCCTAAGTCTCAGCACAAAGGCTGCTTGCCGGAGGCTTCTTGTGCGGCTTGCATGAGTGGCAATTCTTAGAATGTGGTGGAGAATCTTCCTTGTGAGATTAGAGTGCAGTGTGTGGGCAGGAGACAAAAATAGTTATCCCCAACCTGCAGGACGGGAGGAGGGAAGGTTGGGAGCGCTGCTCCTCGGACAGGTCTCTAACAAGCTTGTTTATAGAAATGGCATGCCGAGGTCTGGCCGCAGTGAGTTACAGCGTAGGTATTTATAACTCCTATCGAGTGGGATTGAGAAGTGGGGTAAGGGAGAAGCTGGTGGCAACACAACACGGCAACGAAACCAGATTGCTTTCCTCCCTGTTGCTGGGCATTCCTTTCCAAGTTACCAAATCCTGGATGACCCTGGCCTTTTGTGACCCTGGCCTGAGTTCTGTATCTCAAGGGAGCAGTCACTGCTATGCCATTGGCAGACTGCCTGTAGTCAGTGGTCTCTCACACTAAGAGAGAAAACTTTAATAGTTAAGGCGACAGGTCTGTGCACAGAGCCCTTCCCTAGCAGGGCCCATTGTCTTGGTTCCACAAACTGGCTCTTTACTTGGCTGGTGCCACCTCTGTAGTTCTTAGACTGATCAGACAGACAGACAGACAGATTAGAAAATGCTTACAAGGCTTTACCCAGAGTTTCTACAGTTGGACTTCTTGGGACGCTGTGTTATGTGGCATGTGTGGAAGGTGGTTCTGGACTGTGGGGAGCACTTTGGTTTCTTCCTTCACTTTTAGCACTCACATGAGTGAGTTTTCCTTTCTGGAAACTCTCTTTTACTGACTTCCTGGTTCTTTTCTTTTCTTTTTTTGCCAGTCCTGGGGCTTGAACTCGGGGCCTCAGCACTGTCCCTGGCTTCTTTTTGCTCAAGGCTAGCACTCTGCCACTTGAGCTACAGCACCACTTCTGGCCATTTTCTATATATGTGGTGCTGAGGAATCGAACCCAGGACTTTATGTATACAAGGCAAGCACTCTACCACTAGGCCACATTCCCAGCCCCTGATTCTCCTTTTCTCACTACCTGGCACCTCACCTCCATACTCTAAAAACATAATAGTCTCCCCAAAGTTTTGTGCTTAATCTCCCCCCACCCCTTCCCTCTGTCGTCACCTGTCTCAGGACTTTGACCATCATGTGAGTAATTCTGAGATCCTTTCTAGCCCTAACCTTTCTCCAAGCTTGAGTTCTATCATTATGTTGTTAAGTCAAGGGTTCCGGGTCAGATTCAACTTGCTGGAAACACACGTCCGCATCTCTGCCCATCTTTGTTTACATCCAGGTCTTCTGTTTGGCCGTGGCACTGCCTTGTTCACTCTCTGTGGAGGTTCAACATTTGAGTCTTACTCTTCCTCCAGGGTCATGCAGTACCCAGCCTTGCCCATTCTATTTGCTGTGTGGTTCTTGAATGCATCATTTGTTCTCCATTCATACTATCTTCACTTACCTCACCTATTCAAACAGCGTCTAAACTGGGTTCCCTGACTATGTGTGTTCTACAGGCATCATCACCAAAGTGTACCTTGGGGTGTCCTCTACTGGGAGTCCTTCCGTGGCTCAGAAGAGCCCACTGGCTACCCCACCCATTTCAGCATTCAAGGGTTTTCCTGCTTGGTTGCATCTTACCTCCTGACTTACTGTTCTCTCAGCTAATCATTGTTCACCTGCCCCATTATTTCATGCCAACAAACTTTGGCTCATACAGCTTCCTCTACAGAGAATTCCTTGTCTTTATGTCCACCTGTCAAAATCCTTTTCTACTGCTGGACTCAGTCATTTTCCAAGAAAGCTTCTTGTTTAGCTTCCTTGATCCTGATCCATCTCTCTTCCTCCCTTTGGGGCAGTGTGTGTGTGTGTGTGTGTGTGTGTGTGTGTGTGTGTGTGTGTGTGTAGTGAAATAAGTAATTTTATTAGATGAACTCATTTATCTAGCATTAAAATATACAAAGAAATGTATGTGCAACAGTATCACAAAAAAAGAACCACATTCCCATAATACATAACATAGCAGTGATTAAAAAAATAATAAACTATAGCCAGCACTGTGGCTTATGCCTAGAATCCTAGCTGCTCAGGAGGCTGAGACTTGGAGGATTGCAGTTTGAAGCCAGCCTGGACTGAAATGTTCTGTGAGACTCCATTTCTAGTTAAGCAGCCAAAGTGCTAGACTAAAGACATGGCTCAAGCAGTGGAGTGCAAATCATGCGCACAGGCCGTGTAGTGTGAAGCATGAGAGGTGTGTCTTTCACCTCGGAGCCACCTGTTTTTTCCATCTACCTTAATGAGAGTCAGAAGAGCACCTAAACACATGGCTTTAGTCTTTGCTTCTCTCTTGGGAGTAAGCTATTATGAAGTTATCCCTTTATCTCATTAAAGTGAGGGAAATGTCTGGCTCCTTTCTCTCGGGCAGATACAATACTATCCTGGCTGTTCACAGGGGGACAGGTGGGCATGCCAACTCCATCTCGGAGGACACCTGTAGTAAGCCTGCCCGCTGGTAGCCTCACTTTAGAAGAAAGGTGACACCTGTTTCAGGCTGGTCTAGGCTTTCCAGCATCTTAATACTCTCTGCCTGCCAGAGCAAAAGCTAGTGATAGTGTGGGTGCCGCCCTTGCGGCTGTGGAGAATGGGAGCTCTCTTCTTGGTTCTGGGGTTTTACTTATTCATGATGCAAAGTTCCTAGAGCTGAAGAGGTATCGGGTGTGTGACCAGTTGCCAGCCGGAGTTTCTATCAGAACTTGGGGCCACATCCTAGACTTTTTGCAAACATCTATTTTCTCACAGGCCTATTCTCTGCCTCAGTCTCCCCAAATGATGCTTGAGGCCAGGACTGTCACACTATTGGGGTTGCTTCCCATGAGGAAAGAAGCTGTAGTATCCAGGAGAGGACAGATCATTGGATCTCAAAAGAGTGTGATCTGAGAACCTGGGATTTCAAAAATCCTTTTAGGAAAAAAAAAATCCTTTTAGGGAGTTTGTCATGGCCTTCCTTTTCCAACTGTACATCCAAAAGAGGCCAGCTTTTCTTTGTACGCTTCACTAGAAAACATCACAACAGATTAAATGTAGATGCAGACACGGAAATCCAGCTGTCTTCTATTAAGCCAGACATTAAAATAACTGGCAAAAATGTAAAATAGTGCTACTTTCCTCTTTTTTTTTTTTTTTTAGCATTTCCTTTAATAAAAATGTTAATGAGGGGCTGGGGGTATGGCCTAGTGGCAAGAGTGCTTGCCTCGTGTACATGAGGCCCTGGGTTCAATTCCCCAGCACCACATATACAGAAAATGGCCAGAAGTGGCGCCGTGGCTCAAGTGGCAGAGTGCTAGCCTTGAGCAAAAAAAAAGAAGCCAGGGACAGTGCTCAGGCCCTGAGTCCAAGCCCCAGGACTGGCCAAAAAAACAAACAAAAAAAATGTTAATGAGTAAAGGGGTTTTTATTATTATTATTCTTTTTTTTCAAGTCCTGTGGCTTGGATTCAGGGCCTGAGCACTGTTCCTGGCTTCTTTTTGCTCAAGGCCAGCACTCTACCATGTGAGTCACAGTGCCACTTCTGTTTTTTTTTCTATATATGTGGTGCTGAGGAATCAAACCCAGGGCTTCATGTATGTGAGGCAAGCACTCTACTGCTAGGCCATATTCCCAGCCCCTACTATCCTTCCCCTGACCCTCCCTTTTTTTAGGTCTGAGACTGGGACTCAAATTTGGTACCTTCTGCTTCTGCTTATTGGCTAGTACTCTGCCAATTGATCCATGCCTCCAACCTATTATTACTTTTTGTTTTGTTTTGCTTTTTTGCCAGTCCTGGGGCTTGGACTCAGGGCCTGAGCACTGTCCCTGGCTTCTTTTTGCTCAAGGCTAGCACTCTGCCACTTGAGCCACAGCGCCATGTCTGGCCTTTTTGTATATATGTGGTGCTAAGGAATTGAACCCAGGGCTTCATGTACACGAGGCAAACACTCTTGCTACTAGGCCATATTTCCAGCCCCCTATTATTACTTTTAAGCACATAAATATCTAAAATATTTCTAATATAGTAGTAGATACTGGTAGACATAATCTGTATAACCACAAACCCTTTGGGGTTCTTAATAATTTCCACGAGTATGAAAAGATCTTGAGATAAAAGAGCTTGAAAATCTCTGGGCTTGGTAAAGAAACATTTCAAAATCTCACTAGCTCAGCCAGTAGTTTAGTTCTTGCTCATGCTGCATATTCATTGTAGGTCAGCAGCTGGGCTCTATGAGGAGCTCATTTCATCCCTGCTGCTATGGTTAGCAGTTGGAAAAGTGTTACGCATTGAGTTTTTAAAAAGTGACATGGTAATTGCATGCTGTTGGCTCACATCTATAATACTAACTACTCAGGAAGCTGAGATCTGAGGATCACAGTTTAAAGCCAGCCCATGCAGAAAAGTCCCCCTGAGACTCTTATCTCCAATTAACCTCTCAAAAACCAGAAGTGGCGCTGTGGCTCAGTGTAGTAGAGCACTAGCCTTGAGCAAAAGAGCTCAGGTCTGAATGCTGTCCCTGAGCTCAAGCCTCATGGGGGGAAAAAGTGACATGGTAGAGCATTATGTAAATGTGTAGCTTTATAAGCATTTAAATAAAAAACCTAAAGCAAATAAAAACACAGATTCTTGGCCTCTTCAAATGCATTCCCCCATGTTCCTGTGTCAAATGAGTTTTAAAAAAAAATGTTTGAGGAAAAAGAGAGTCAGAGGTACCAGGGATGTGAATAACAGAAGTATGCTGTGCATAAGGTCCTGAGCCCACAGCATGTCCTTGCTCCTATCTTCTCTCTTTTTAGCAATGATTGTGCAATATTTAAGACACACAGTGAGGACATCTGGGATAATAGAGTGAACAGTCAGGTGCCCACCATCTTACCCTGTACTGCGAAGCTCCTTTTGTGCTTGTTCTCTGCTGGACACGGACATTCTATTTTAGATCCTTGGTGGAAAGCAAGTATGTTGACCTGAAATACCCCTAGTTTTCCTGAGCTTACTCAAGTCTGATCTTTCACTGTTCCCAAAGCCTCTGCCAGGTGTCCATTTATTCATCAGCAATGTATCGAGGGCCCATTGTGTGCCAGGCTAAAGTGCTAGGGAGACATGGGGATTTGACCTAGGTCCTGTCCTCAGCGAGCCCGTGTTCTGATGGGGAGGACAGAACATACCTGGACAGAGATAAAAGTCACATCACTACTGCCTCTCTGTTCTTGGAAGACAAGCACAGCTGGGTGAGTGGAGAGAATGAAGGCAGTGAAGCCAGTCTGGAAAGACCTCTCAGAGGAGGAGACCCTCCAGCCAAGACCTGAGTGGATTAGCTCTGCGAGCAGCTAAGGGAAAAACTAATGTTTAGTCCAGAAAAACGGCCTATGCAAAGGGCTATGCTGGAGACCGCTGAAGGTGTTGGAGGGTTTAGGGTGGCTGGGGCAGGGTGAGGGAGAGTATAGGAAATGAAGTCAGAGGGGTTGTTGCCTGAGGCTGGATGACTTAGGCCCTTGTAAATCTGGGTCAAGTATTTGGACTTGAACTTAAGGGAGATGGAAGCCATTGGAGGGGGAGTTCAAGCAGAATAATGTAATGATCTGCCTCATGCTGTAGAGAAATCGCTGTCACCTACATGTTGAGGAAAGGCTACAGGGACAAGGCCTGAACCCGAGAGTTACAGTCATACTCCAGTGAGAGATGACAGTGCTCGGAACTCACGGGTGCACTGGCCCACGTTTACAGGCTCTCTGACAGGAAGAAAAGCCTGTGTTGATTTCCACCACGGTGGATTCTAGGCTGCCCGTGTCCTGCACTGAATGCTCATGTCACTGTTCACAAAGCCATCTCCCAGACACACGGGTGTCCTGGCTGTACTCAGCGTGTGGTGCTTCTGGGGCATCCAAGCTTGTCTCCATCTTCTAGCGTGGGTAGATTTTTTTACTAACTATTGGGAAAGAGACCGGAAGGATATGTGGAGAGGGCAAGAATCAATATGTAAAGCCCATTGTGTTGCAGTCTTGCAAAAATAAGCTGAGATACTGCAGGCTTCACAGGAGCTCCGGACTCTTAGGTCCTTTGAAAGTGGAGCTCAGTCCCAAACCTCCCTGCAAACAGGAAGCTGGTTTGAGTTAAGAACACAAAATAAAAACCAGCTGATACCCCCTGAATGTTTTTCCCTGCTCCTCCCCCTCCACAGAGCCAAAGGAAACTGCTTTCTTTCCCCTTGGATTGCTGCTTTAGAAAGCCAGAAAAAGCAAAAACCCATACATGCTTTGAAAATCAGCCAAGTTTTGAGCGCAGGCAAACTCTGAAGGGTATTCCTAGTCAGGAAGCTTGTTGGCTCCTCTGCAGTCCGAGGAGGACAGTGGCAGAACATCACAAACATGCCACAAGCAGAGCCAGTTACCCAAGCTCCGCAGCACCTACAGACCAGGGGGTCTGGAGCTGGCTTCCCAAACTAGGCCTTCAGCTCGTCGATACGTCATGAGATCGATAAATTGTGCCTTGACCAGAATTATCTTTTAACAATAGAGTATCTTTTTTTTTTTTTTGGCCAGTCCTGGGCCTTGGACTCAGGGCCTGAGCACTGTCCCTGGCTTCTTCCCGCTCAAGGCTAGCACTCCGCCACTTGAGCCACAGCGCCGCTTCTAGCCATTTTCTGTATATGTGGTGCTGGGGAATCGAACCTAGGGCCTCGTGTATCCGAGGCAGGCACTCTTGCCACTAGGCTATATCCCCAGCCCACAATAGAGTATCTTGAAGCATATACTGTAAGAAAATAAATACTATTTTAGGAAATGTTTACTTCTGTTTGATGTGCTCGTATGTACCCATGGGTCATGGTCAAAAAAGCTAAACACTGATCCTTAGAGTCTGAGTAAATCACATCTTCCTGCTCTAGATGGATGTTGGAAACCGCAGGCTAGCTTTACAATTAATTGTTGATTGTATTGGATCCTTTTACGCACAAAATACCTACCCAAAGTCCTTCAGAGGGCAGGATGGATGAGAACCAGCAGTTTTGGTCTGATTCTTTGCGACCAACACTGAAGCATAGGGGAAGTAAGGGATCCATGAAAATGTGAATCCAAATGACTTGCCTTAAACCAGAGCAGTGAAAAGAGAATGGGAGCCAGGCAGTCCGTTAGCTCAGTGTACCTGGTTGGGTGACCTCTGCCATCCCTGTAGATTGTGCCAGCCTGGAGCTTTTTCCTCTTCTCCTCAGTGGACAGTAGGTATGGTAGTAAAACTCCTGAGTACCCCTCCCTCTGGGATAATTAGAGTCACGAAAGATGAGTATCACCCCTAGGCTTCCCAGGAGGATTCCGTGCTCTCCAGTCAGTACTGTGTGACTGCAAGCCAGGGCGGTTACACTGAGATGCAAAGGTAGCGGGCAGCATAAGTCAGATCAACCTGTCAAAGATGTCTCGAGAGTTGGTTTAGCTCACATTAGGTTTAGTGTCTTAGCTAGGCCTCAGGGTAACTGGAAAATTTGGTGTTTACCTGATGCTACAGGTTGGTGCATTGTGCCCCACCGGCTTCCACCCGTGAGCAGTCTAAGGGGAATTCCTGGCCCATCGTGCACCGTCACGCACGTGGCACTGAGGCTCAGCTGTGTCACCTTGGCAGGCTTATTTTGGCCTTTGGCTACCACATTTCTTCCCAACCTAATTCAAGCTAAAATGGCCCATGGACATAATAAGCATTTCAATCAGTGCTCTATAAACACTCCTACTTTTCCCTTTGGGAAAATCAATTAGTGTAATTATCTTAACTGATTCCGGGCTTCCCTTTCTAGAAAATGGCCTGTGCTAGGAGACTTCACCCTGCCACAAGTGTCGACATCCCTTACTTGTTTCTGACTCACATCGCCTTCCTAGGGCAGCGGGTTCCCCAGAGACAGTTTTCTTAGCAGAGGACAGTGTGGCCTGTTTACCTGGCCATTCTGCGTTCAGAAGCTCCACTCTCTGAGCCAGGGAGGAGCGAGGACATCCAGGCAGTGCGGGTGTGAGCCGAGCGCGAGGTGGAGTGACACGCAGGGAGCAGGCCAGTCCAGAGCTCACGTAGCATCACCTAGCAGGAAGACCCACGAATCCTCTGAAGTTAGTTCAGTGTGGGTCATGTGGCTGCGGACAGTGTCGGCAAACTGCTGATGAGGAGAGTGGTAGCTCCTACGGCTGTGTCCTCCCAGAATCTCAGAGCACTTTTTGCTTTCATCTCTGTGGGAGTTGTGGCTTAATAATAATAATTAGAGTACCCTGACACCTGTGATTTGCAAAACAGAGCATTAAGCTTTGTTTCTGCCTCTTCGGCTCTAGGTCTGTGATCTGGCAGGACCTGGGCGGTGGAACCCTCCATAGGGGGGCAAGGGTGCTGGAATGCAAAGGTCAGGAATATTATGAGTCACCTAACTGATACCTAACATTCGTTTTGCTCCTGGTAGATCACAGTGTCCTTTTCTTCATGGCTGCCAAGGTGCAAAGATCAGTGTGACCTCTCCTGAGCTCATAGAGCACAGAGTCCTGTCTAGGAACCCAATCCTCTAGTGGAAACGTGGTGCCTTCCTGGGGTGGGGGGATGCTTGCTCCTCTTTGACCTGAGCTATACTTTAACCAGTTGATTTTCTTTTCTTTCTTTTTTTGCCAGTCCTGGGGCTTGAACTCAGGGCCTGAGCACTGTCCCTGGCTTCTTTTTGCTCAAGACTAGCACTCTACCACTTGAGCCACAGAGCCACTTCTGGCCATTTTCTATATATGTGGTGCTGGGGAATCAAACCCAGGGCTTCATGTATACGAGGCCAGCACTCTTGGCACTAGGCCATATCCCCAGCCCCAACCAATTGATTTGCTTTTCCGTGGTCCCAGCTGGCTGAACCTGGTTAATGCAAGTGATGCACATTACTGGCATTTTCTCATAAGATCAAGAGGCCTGTGGCCTGGAGGAGTCACAGCCCCTCCCAACACCCCCCAACCCCCCGCCACTGCCCGAAGATGAGACATCAGGAAGCTAAGTGCCACGGAGGGTTCACACACACACACACACACACACACACACACACACACACACACACACCCCTCAGGTGTCTGCAGCACCTCACTCTCCAAGGCCTGGCTGTCTGTATTGATACTCCTCTGTCTTCCTCTCACAGGTGACCTTGGAGAAGGTGCTGGGAATAACGGTGTCGGGAGGCAGTGGCCTTGCCTGTGACCCCCGATCAGGTTTAGTTGCCTATCCAGCTGGGTAAGTGCCTTGGACAGATCTTGTTGCATGAGAGTTTCATAGCCATACCAGACCAGTTGGGGTGTGCATGGGGTTTTGCGACATCTTCTAGGATCTCTCTCCGAGTTAATGTTTTGGTGCCAGGCTAGGTAAAGGCTCTTCGCTGTCTTTGTTATCATCCTGTCCTGCTTTTTGGCCATCCCCTAGGACCTACCCACCTACAAATACTCTATATTACAGAAGCATCTTCAGTAACTACTTTCTAGTCTTTTTTTTTTCCCCCCCAGTCCTGGGCCTTGGACTCAGGGCCTGAGCACTGTCCCTGGCTTCTTTTTGCTCAAGGCTAGCACTCTGCCACTTGAGCCACAGCGCCACTTCTGGCCATTTCTATATATATATGGTGTGAGGAATTGAACCCAGGGCTCCATGTATACATGGAGGCAAGCACTTTACCACTAGGCCATATTCCCAGCTCCCCTTTCTAGTCATTTTTTTTTTTTTTTTGGCCAGTCCTGGGCCTTGGACTCAGGGCCTGAGCACTGTCCCTGGCTTCTTCCCGCTCAAGGCTAGCACTCTGCCACGTGAGCCACAGTGCCGCTTCTGGCCGTTTTTTCTGTATATGTGGTGCTGGGGAATCGAACCTAGGGCCTCGTGTATCCGAGGCAGGCACTCTTGCTACTTGGCTATATCCCCAGCCCTCTAGTCATTTTTTAAAAGCAGCTTTATCATGATGTGATTCTGTACATCTGAAATACCCAGTTTAGGGCTACAATGCCATTCTCGGGCCATGATTTTGATCCCTAGTACCATAATAAACAAATGCCTAATTCAATAGGTCTTAGTATTTTCACAGGGTTGTGCAGCCATCACCACAGTTTTAGAGCATTTTTATTGTCTTGTCCTAGAAAGACACTGCGTATAGAGGGCACAGTGGTATGTCTGGGTAGTTCTAGCTACTCTGATGTCTTGAGGACAGAGGATTGCTTCAGCTCAGGTGGTCAGCCCTGGACCACCTAGCAATGACTCTGTCAGAAACAAAAATAAGAAAAAGAATTCAAAACTCTCTTTCCACTGACATCATTCTCCAGCCTTCTTCCCTGGGACTCCCAGTCATAGGCAAGCACTGCTCTTCACGCTATGTCTCTGTGGAGTTTCCTGTCCCGGGGATGTCATATAAATGGAATCCTGCAACATTTGGCTCTTTGTGCCCGGCTTCTTTCACTTAGCCTTATATTGTCCAGGTTCCTTCGTGTTGTAGCATATGCCAGAACAACTCCATTCCTTTCTGTGACTAAATAATGCTCCATTTCATAGATAAACCACAGCTTGTCTATTCTCTGGACATTGGCTTCCTTCAACTCTCTAGCTACTGTGGATAATGCTGATACGATGGAGCCCCTGGCGAGCTACCTGAGGGCTGTCAGTCGTGACCTCTCTCAGAGACCAGTGCTGGAGTTCTTTCCCTGCCACCTTCCCATCCCCAGCCATAGTTTCCTAGGCTTCTGTAGAAGTATACCTTCAGGAGGACCCCTCCTGTCTCTAGTTCTTCCTGGGAGCCCCTGTCTCTTGCTGACACAAGAACATGAAAATGAGAAGGGCCACTGCTCTTCCACCAGCCTGGGGATGCTTTGTTCCCTGGTACGATGTCTTAGCAACTTTGACAGTCTTGTATTTGCCTAGTTTCACCATCTCATTACAAAAAGACCAAAAGTACCTTTATCAAGTACTTATTTCATGGCAGATACTTTCAGTACACTTTACGTGAGCCATACTACGCAGAGCAATGGTGTGAGGTCGGTGCCTTCGCCACCTCCATATGTTGAGAAGCATATTGAAGGAGGTGACACAGTTTGTTCAAGATGGGATAGCTGGTGGGTGTTCTGGGGTCCAGTCTTACAGCCTGGCTGTGGAGCTCTGACTCTTCGCATAGCACAAGGTAGGGAATGTGAGGTCCACCCAGGGAGGGCTCCATGCAGATGCCCCCCACCTGTTTCAATCAGCGCCCAGTACCTGAGTTACCTAGGAAACTGGCACACCTGGAGGCGGTTACCTCCTGCCTCTCTGAGGTCACATCCAATGCGCCTGGCCAGACCTTCCACCTTTTCCTATATAATCCAGCTCAACACGATTCCCGCGCCCTTTCGTTTTCTCTCTTGCCGTCTTTCTGTCTTTCTCTCTTCTTCCTTCCCCTCTGTCTCCCCACACTTCCATCTTGTGCGTGCAGACCAGCAGTTTGCTCTCCCCCCCCAGAAAACTCCTTTCTTCCTGAACCATGTGGTGGGTTTCCTTCCTGGTGAACCTTACAGGGAAGACCAGACTTTCTGTTTTTTTTTTTTTTTTTTTTGGCCAGTCCTGGGGCTTGGACTCGGCCTGAGCACTGTCCCTGGCTTCTTTTTGCTCAAGGCTAGCACTCTGCCACTTGAGCCACAGCGCCACTTCTGGCCATTTTCTGTATATGTGGTGCTGGGGAATTGAACCCAGGGCCTCATGTATATGAGGCAAGCACTCTTGCCACTAGGCCATATTCCCAGCCCCTTTCTGGTTATTTTTTTGAGCTGCTTTTCCTCTGAGTTGTTTGCCTGCCATTCGAATGAGAAGAACCCAGTTTCTGGGCAGCTCCCTGTCCCGGGGAGACTTGTGCCCCTGGCTTTGGGGTGGGCGTCTCTCCTTTGGTGTTTGGTAGGTGGGGTGCGGCTGGGCCTGACAGAGCCAGGTCTGGCCTCCCTCCTCCGGCCAGGCCTCTGTTGTTGGAGAACACTTGCTGCCTGCCTCAGGGGAATTCCACTCGTTCCTGCCTCTGCTTGGAACTGCCAGGTTCCTTCTTGTTGGAGGTGGGGCTGAGGCTGAGACCCAGAGTGAGCCAGAACGGCCTGGGGTGCTGCTCTGTGTGCATCTGGTGGAGCCCTGGGTCCCCACCCTGGAGCCCAGTTGCCTCCCGGGCAGGCATCCACATCCCCCGGACCTCACGCCTGGAGCCCTTGAGAGCAGCGTGTGCTTATGTTTTGGGGCAGGTCTAGCCCTGTGCGGGCACACGGGCGTCCAGTCCTTCCAGGTGGGGTCCATGGCTTACCTGGTGCATCTTCCAGAAGGTTTCCTGAATGCACTCCCTGGGCCAGCCCTGGGCAGTACCCCTGGTTCATTTAAACTTGGGCCTTTGGGTTTCTTAGAACTTTAGTCTCTCTGCAAATGTCTCCTTTCTGGATGTTTTAGTCGAGCTCTTGCTGGAGCTCATGGATATGTTTCTAGGGTATCTGGGGACCCCCAGAGGCTAGGTGAACCCAAGCAGGTTCTTCCCACCCTTGTCTTCCCTCTCTTCCTATCTGCTAATCCTAACACACCCTCCACCCCCACTCTTGTTCCTGCTCCTCCTGCTGCTCTGGGAGCCAGCTCAGGTATCCTAGAAACAAGAAGAGAAACAAAACTCAGAAAATGCTCCCAGAGGCTTAGAAGCAAATATCAAACCAAAACAAAGTTTTCTGAGAGGAAATGAGACTGCACAGCGGGCCGAGCAGAGGTGGGCCGGGCCTCCAGGCTGGGGCTGTCTCTGGGCAGAGACCCCGTGGTTCAGTGGTCCCTCCTTCTCTTCTCCAGTACTTTCCCTGTGCTCCCACTTTCCCAACAGTCACATTTAAATCCCCTCACCACCCTAGTGTAACCATTCAATGAGTCCAAGGCAAAAAAAGAAAGCTAATGCATCAAATAGGTTGCCAGAAAGATTAGAGCAGCTAAATAAACTCAGTCCTTGAGTCTGACAAGAGAAGAGTCAGGCAGTATGCAAACATAGGAAAGATGATAGGAGAGTTTATCAGGAAAGAAATATGGCAGAGAAAGAAAGCATGTGGCTTAAACATGCCATGGGAAGACAGTGCCTGGTCCCACTGCTGCCATCCTGGCCCTTTTCCTTCTTATGGGGCATCCTTGGGTTGAACACAGAGAATCCAGGGCTTTCTGATGGGTGGGCTTCTGTTTCCCATAAGGTCGTGATGCCATAGATCTACTGTTATTTCCCAGGTCTTTTTGTTTATTTACTTATTTTTTGCCAGTCCTGGGCCTTGAACTCAGGGCCTGAGCACTGTCCCTGGCTTCTTTTTGCTCAAGGCTAGCACTCTACCACTTGAGCCACAGTGCCTCTTCCAGCGTTTTTCAATATATGTGGTGCTGGGGAATCGAACCCAGGGCTTCATGTAGACGAGGCAGGCACTCTACCACTAGGCTATATTCCCAGCTTCCCAAGTCTTTTGTCTTTACTTCCTCGTTCTATGTAGCCCTCTGTCCCGCTTCTTGTCAGGCAGGTTTTGGTTTGTCAGCTTATCCTGTCCTCTGCCATCAGTGTAGGCTGCAACTTCCTGCCAGCTTTTCTCCTAACCTACATCCCTGGGACGCCAAGTGGATCCTGGGCAGCATCTTGCGGGGCCTGCTCTAATTGAGCCCCCTTCAGTGAGCCGGGCTTTCCCTAGCTGGGAAAGCTGGCAGCCGTGCTGCCAGGGTGGAGCCCGTCCATGGCCAGCGTGAGCTGAGGAGCGCTCCGGCCAGGAGAGACAAGGCGGCCGCTTAGCTGCTCTAAGTGAGAAAGGGGGACGCTCACTTCTGAGACGATCCTTTGTGTACTCAGCCCAAGTTGGAATTGACACCCAGACCCCAGCTTCACAGCACCGCCCAGGGGGCAGACACAGGCAGTCTCCTCCTGACACATGCGTTCTAGGGAGCTCTCGCTTGAAGGAACCCGGAGCACCCCTTGCTCTGTGAGAGGAGCTGGGCAGGCTGAGGAGGCCGCGTGCCCCGGTGCTCATAGAATAATGCACATCAGAGCCCCTGGTGCCTTTCCTGTGGCTTCTGCGCATGTCTCCCGCACACTGCAGGGCCCCTCTTCCTCCATAACAGTTCATGCCACACTCAGTTCTTCCTGTCCAGAGACAGTGGTGAGTCAGCCAGGCAGGGTCGCTGCTTCTGCAGGCTCAGGCTCAAGAAGAGTGCGCAGACCAGAAGAATGCGAATGAGGAAGTGAGCAAGCAAGTGTTGGAAAAAATGAAATGGCGATGGGACATAGAGTCATGGAATAAGGGGTAGCGGTAGCTGGGGGCCAGGACTCAGCGAGGGAGAACATTAGGACTGGGCCTGAATGACATGAAGAAGTGGACATGTGAGATTTCACACCAGAATGTTGTAGCTGGAGGAATTCTCAGGTGCAGAGAGAGGTCCCAGGGGAGGGAGGAATCACTTCATGTGTCTGAGGTGCTGATCAGCAGTTGTGGTGGCTATACTAGAATGAGAGGGGGGGGCGGTTCTCAGACCCTACAATTACCACTGCTGCTCCTGGAGAGTCTCCTTTGAGCAGACAGGTGTCCTATACCATCAGCCATGGAATTCATAGAGTTACTGTTGCCCAGTCTTGTGAAATGTCTCAGAACAGAGATGGCAGCAGGACTTAAGGAAGACCACCAGCCATGCCCCCAGCAAACATGTTAGCTCCCTTGTGTCTTGGGATATTTAAAGCTCTCAGATTTCCCTCTTTGGAAATGAATCTGGAGGAATCGTTTGTGCCCCCCCACGGGGATGAGCCTAGTTTCTGGGAACTCAGGAGTATCCAGAAAGTCCTGTGTCGGACACGGTAGGACATCCTGCTGACCATCTAGAAAGTCATTGCCTCTGACCCTTGTTCAGAGTGTCCTCCAAGAAAATAGCACAGGCACCACACTGGCTGACTGGTTCTATGGGATAAATACTACTTCCCAGATGAAGGAATGGAGGTGCAGAGGAGCAAAGGAAGGTGTCACTGTATTAGCAGAGAAGTGTTGCTGGCTGCTCTGGTTCTTTCTGCCCTGTACTGCTCCGGGGCATCACCTGAGCCACCTAAATGCTAAGGTGTGGGAGAGCCATGGGCTTGCCCATGGGCCCTAATCCAAGATCTGCCAGCAGGCCATGTCTCGGAAGTCAGCTTTGAGATCTTGCGGCTAGTGACTTACCTTTTTTTTTTTTTTTTAATTTACGTTATTATTTTAGAGATGGCATACAGCGGAGTTACACTTACTTACATAGATTAGGTAATAAGTACATTTCCTTTCGTACAGTGTCATCTGTTCCTTCATTCTCTCTCATTCCCTCCCTCCCATCTCCACCCATGAATTGTATAGCTCACTTTCAATGTCCGGTGTGCTCTACTGCTACACTTTTTCACCCTTTGTCTTTGGAGTCTGTGCTCTCCCACAGATGTGCACAGAATACACTGTATATAAGGTAAAGAATAAATAGTCATCAGAAAAAGAAAAGGCAAATGAAGAAAAAAGTCCTTTGTTTCCATATCTTTGGAGTTTGTTTCGGTATGCATATTAATTATAGGATATGAAGAGTCACTTGGGTATTATACCTTTGTGATTCTGTCCTAAGACTGTCTTGTTTTGCTCTCACTGTATGTGAGTATCTAGAATCCTGTGTAATTCATCATATCCCACCCAGTACATTTTAGATCTAATGCATGTGAGGGAGAACATGGGCATTTGTGTCTCTGATCTCAGCTTACCTCACTTAACATGATTTGCTCTAGTTTCATCCATTTCCCTGAAAATGACATTATTTTATTCTTTCTAATGGCTGTATAAAATTCCATTGTATATAGATGCCACATTTTTTGGATCTACTCATCTCTTGTGGGCATCTGGGCTGGTTCCCTATCTTGGCTATTGTGAATAATGCCGGGCTAGATTTACCTCCCCTGGTGCGGGGATGCTAAGCTTACTCTCTTATCAGGGCTCCCCTTTTCATCCTCTCCCCTGGGCGCCCGACCTGTGGGTGGCCAAGGTGGAACGAAGGCACACGGGCTAGCCTAAAGTGCATGCGGCCGAACAAGATCCCCTTTTCCTCCCTCCTTACCCACCAAGGAAGCCAGGTGCAGATGGATCTTGGAGACGCTTCGGAGAGCAATCTGGTTTAATCGGGAGGGGCTTACAGTAATATAATGATGATGACGAGGATTGAGCAGGAGCTGGCAATAGGCTGGCGAGCTTGTCCATCCAAGACAGCTCCCAAGGACCTCCCTCATGGGCTAATGTCACTTCCCATAGTACCGCCTTCTGGGCAAAGCCCGCGAAAAGGGGAGCACACGTTGCTCGCTGGCGCAAGGTGGGGGGATGGTCTCAAAGCTATCCCTTCTGGTTCCGGACCCAGAAGGAGATAGGTGTGGCTCACTTCCACACTGCCCCAGGGCTGGGGGAAGGGTGGCATCTCGGGAGCTCTCTCATCGCCCTTCCCCCCTTAAGGCCAAGATGAATCCCCAACAAATAGTGCGGCAGTGAACATGGATGTACAGGTGTCCTTATCATATTCCGGCTCATGATGCTCAGGGAAGATGCCAAGGAGTGGTGTGGCTGGGTTGTAGGGAAGGTCTATGTTTAGATTTTTGAGGAGCCTCAAAGACTGCTGTCCAAGGTGGTCATGCTAGCTCACATTCCCACCAGCAGTGCAGTAGTAGGGTTCCTTTTTTGCCACATCCCCACCATGGTGTATTGTTGTTTGAATTCACAATGTTAGGATGAGATGGAAACTCAGACTTGCTTTGATTTGCATTTCCTGTATGGCCAGGGGTGATGAGCATTTCCTCATGTGTTCCTTTGCCATTCTTCCCTCTTCTGAGAAGTCTCTCCTTAGCTCTCTTCCCCATTTAGTAATTGATATATTCAATTTAGGGGTTAATTTCTTGAGCTCCTTGTACATATTGGGTATGAGGCTAGGCCTTTGTCTGATGTATTGCTGGTAAAGATCTTTTCCCAATTGGTTGGCTGTCTTTCTAGTTTAGCGACTATGTCCTTAGCTATGCAAAATCTTTTTTATTTTAATGCAGTCCCACTTGTTGAGTCTCCTATCTTTAGTGCCCCTGGGACTCTATTCAGGAAGTTCCTGCCTATACTTATAAGTTCTAATGTTTATCCCACTCTCTCTTGCAGTAGTTTCAGAGTTTCGGGTCTGACATTGAGGTCTTTGATCCACTTTGAATTGATATTAGTGCATGGTGATAGGCAGGGATCCACTTTTAGTTTTCTGCATATGGTTGCCCAGTTGTCCCAACACCAATTGTTGAAGAGGCTATGTGTGTTCTACTGTATGTCTTTGGCTCCTTTGTCAAATATCAGATGACTGTAAGTATATATGGTTTTATTGCTGGGTCTTCTAATCTGTTCCACTCATCTTTGGGTTTATTTTTGTGCCACTGTCAAGCTGTTTTTGTTATGGCTCCGTAGTAGAGTTTGAAATCTGGTATTGTGATTGATACCACTTGCATTGCTTTTTTTGGTCTAGAATTGCTTTGGCTATTCTAAGTTGTTCCCTATAAATTTTTGGGTTTTTTTTCTATCTCAGTAAAGAACATCATTGGGGTTTTGATGGGGATTGCATTGAATTTGTATATGATTTTTGACAGTATGGCCATTTTCACAATATTGATTTTACCTGTCCATGAACATGGAAGGTCTTTCCATTTCCTGGTGCCCTCTTTGATTTCTTTCTTCAGATTTTTATAGTTTTTGCTTTAAAGATATTTTACATCCTTTGTTAGGTTAGTTCCTAGGTTGCTGGGTATTGGGGTTATTTTTAGGCTATTGCAAGTGGGGTTGTTTTCATGATTTCCCTTTCTGCCTGTACATTGTTGGCATACACAAAGGATATTGATTTTTGTTGGTTAATTTTGTATTGGGCTACTTTGCCATGGTGGTTGGTTAGCTCTAGGGAGTTTGGAGGTAGAGCTTTTTGGGTTCTTTAGGTATAAGATCATTTCATCTGCAAACAGGGATAGTTTGACTTCTTCTTTCCCTATGTCTTTTATGTCTCTCTCTCTCTCTCTCTCTCTCTCTCTCTCTCTCTCTCTCTCTCTCTCTCTCTCTCTCTCTCTCTCTCTCTCTCTCCTCTCTCTCTCTGCCTCATTGCTCTGGCTAAGAATTCCAGAACTATATTGAAGAGGAGTGGAGAGAGTGGGCATCTTGCCTTGCTACTGGTTTTAGGGGAAATGGTTTTAGTTTTCCCCCATTTAGTATGATGTTGGCTGTTGGTATGTCATATACAGCCTTTTTTTTTTTGCCAGTCCTGGGGCTTGAACTCAGGGCCTGAGCACTGTCCCTGAGCCTCTCTGTGCTCAAGGCTAGCACTCTACCACTTGAGCCCATAGCACCACTTCCGGCTTTTTCTGTTTATGTGGTGCTGAGGAATCAAACCTAGGGCTTCATGCATGCTAGGCAAGCACTCCACCACTAGGCCACATTCCTAACCCTACCCTTTATTGTTTTAAGGAATGCTCTTTCTACTCCTAGTTTCTCCAAAGATTTTAACATGAATGGATGTTGTATTTTGTCTAAGGCTTTTTTTGCATCTATTGAGATGATCATGTGGCTCTTGTCCTTGGCTCTGGTGAATTACATCTATTGATTTGCATCTTAAACCAGTCTTTCATGTGAGATGAAGCGTACTTGGTCATAATGTATGACTTTTTACATTTGTTTCTGGATTCTGTTGGTTAATACTTTATTGAAGAGCTTTGAATCTGTGTTCATCAGAGAAATTGGTCTGTAGTTCCCATTTTTGTTGTTGAATCCTTACTTGGTTTGGGGATGAATGTGATAACTTACCATTTTATTTGCCCTTCACTTCTGAGTTTCTAGAGCCCAGGGACTTAACAGTGAACAGAACAGACAGACACACCGTTTCACAAAGCTGGCAGTCAAACACATGAAGTAAATTAATAGAGTGTTACAAGTTGAGGGGTGCTTGGAAGGGCGGTAGGGCACCCAGGAGTGGGTCATAAGGATAGATAAGGCTAGAGGTATGGCTGTGCCATAGAGTCACCCTCTAATTTTACTTAGTCTGAAAGACACAGTCTGCAGGCACCAGGTCTCAGAGACCCAGCTCATCATGATGGCAGCAGGCCTGGGCCTGCACAAGAAAGGGGTGTGGAGGCCCGGCCTTCCTCTAGGGACTGCGGCCTCTCCCTCTTGTGCAAGAGTGAGCAGTCTCTGCACCCCTGGGCTCTGACTTCCCAGACTCAGCCCAGCCCAGCCCTCACCATGGAGAGGGCTTGGTTCCCTCTGCTGCCAGGGCCCACCCTGCCTGGCAGGGACCTAGAGGTGGAGGGCCAGTGACTGATGTCAGTCGGGTCCCACCCTCCTATCCCTAGCTGACTGAGGAGCTTGCTGGAAGCTCACCAGGAAGCATGAGGAGATTGCTGGGTGGTTTTGAGAATGGGCCCCGTTGTTCTCTTGGGAAGACCTCTGGCAGATGGGCACACAGACCCTTCCATTCCACCCTCATGCGGCATCCGCAGTGGGGAAAGAGAGACTGTGCAGTGGTCTTTGGCCTCTCTGTCTTTCTTTGTGTTGGAATGTTTTCCAAATCTGAATCCTTAGGAGTCCCACCTCTCCCCCCTCCCTTCAGCGCAGCGGGCCTTCCTGTATTCTGACCCTGCATACAGCCTCCCTTGCTCTCCTTCTCCTGTCCCAGTCACACTTCCTTTTCCCTGGTGCATCCTCTTCTGGGCGAGTGAGAAGGCCTGTGTCCCTGCTGCCTTCCCGGGGCGTGACACAAGATGGGCTGTGCTCATGGGTGTCGGGGCACGGGCTTCTGGGCTCCCACTGGAACCTTCCCCCCCCCGCCCCCAAAACTGCAGAGGTAGGCCATCTTTGGTGAGGAGGAAACCGCGGAGCCTCTCTGAGCTGACTGTCCCTGCTTCTTCTCCTGCGTGGCCTGCCTGGGAAGTCTTGGGAGAACCATAGTTTGGGGCTCACAGCTTTGTCTTACCTCCTCAGGTGTGTGGTTGTGCTGTTCAATCCCCGGAAGCACAAGCAGCACCACATCCTCAACAGTTCCAGGTAGGTGGGCGGTGAGAAGGCGCTGGTGGGGGGCCTCCAGAGAAGTGCCGCCGGGCCCCTCGAGGCTGCCGGCCTGGCCTTTGCAGAAGCTGGGGTGGGATTCCCGCCAGCGCCCGTCTAAACCTGCCTGTCTCCTGCAGGAAAACCATCACTGCCCTGGCCTTCTCCCCTGATGGCAAGTACTTGGTCACTGGAGAGGTGAGTGAGGAAGGGGACAGCCTGCCTGCAGCAGAAAGCCACAGCCCGTGCCATACTGTCATGAAGCTGTCACTTTGACTCTTTGAATTTATGCCAAAACCTGGTTTTGCTGTCCCTTCAAGTATACACCAGGGGGTGGGAATGTGGCTCAGTGGTAGAGTGCTCGCCTAGCATGCTGGAAGTCCTGGGTTCAATTCCTCAGCAGCACATACACAGAAAAAGCTGAAAATGTGCACCAGGAGCACCTGAGGGCTCACCAAGGCACACGTTGCTGGGTCTGCCCCAGAGCTGCCAAGTTCCCAGGTCCTGCTGGACCCACAAGGAACTCCCCTGCCCTCACCATCTCTGTTTGGGGGGCAGAGGTAGACATGAGTGTTAACAGATTCTACATTCTAAAGAATGAATCTCTAGATTCATTCAAGGAGCTTTGACCAAACAGAGATAGGGACTCCCACTCAGAGATAAAATTGGGTCCTGCATCATCTTGACCCCCATTGTTCTCATACTGACATGTCCTCTGTGCCTTTCTCGTGTTTGGCCCCTGCTCTTGGCTGTTTGCCAGGGGGGCCGTAGAGGGATGGTGTCCCGTGGCTGGGGCAGGTGAGGCCCACTCTGGAAGGCTCAGGAGGCAGCGCCCCTCCCCCCCGTGGCCCTCACTTCTGCTTCTCACCCCCTCAGAGTGGGCACATGCCTGCCGTGCGGGTCTGGGACGTGGCTGAGCGCAGCCAGGTGGCGGAGCTGCAGGAGCATAAGTACGGTGTGGCTTGTGTGGCCTTCTCCCCCAGCGCCAAGTATATTGTCTCCGTGGGCTACCAGCATGACATGATTGTCAACGTTTGGGCCTGGAAGGTGAGCGGGCTGTGCGGGAGGCAATCGGAGCGTGTGGGGCTCAGTGAGGACCCAGGAAACTGCGGACTGAGCAGTGTCACCCCACCCAGCTGATCTCCAGATCATCCTAGAAAATCACCTGAGACAACGTGGAGCTAGCAGGGCTTGCTTATGCCTTCAAGTACTCCTGAGGAAATCTCCAGAAAAACCCTCCCCCACGCCCCTCTTTCTCTAGGAAACACAATTTTAGCTGGGCACTGGTGGCTCACATCTGTAATCCTTGCTACTCAGGAGCCTGAGATCGGAGAATTGAGATTCAAAGCCAGTCCAGGCAAGAAAGTCTCTCATTAACCACCAGAAAATCAGATGTGACCCTGTGGCTCAAAGTGGTAGAGCGCTGTCCTTGAGCAGAAGAGCTCAAGGACAGCTCCCATGACTGATGAAAAAACAAAACAAAACCTCATCAACAGCAGCAAACCCACTTTAATTTCCAGCTCTCTTCTATTTTGAAAGCATCCTTCTTCTTAGCCCCAAGAGGCACAGCCTTGATTCATCCTTTGAATTTCCCTCCAGAAAAACATCGTGGTGGCCTCAAACAAAGTGTCCAGTCGAGTGACCGCAGTGTCCTTTTCTGAAGATTGCAGCTACTTTGTCACTGCAGGCAACCGCCACATCAAGTTCTGGTACCTGGACGACAGCAAGACCTCAAAGGTGAGGCGCTGAGGCTCAGCCCATGCCTCGCCCACCCGGCTCCCGCTGGGCCCCTGCCGCCGGCTCACAGGATCTTGACGAACAAGGGCTTGCTGCTTGCCGTCTCCTCCCGGGGTCTGGGGTGGGTGGCTGGATACAGTGCTGTTTCTCGCCAGGTGAATGCTACGGTGCCCCTGCTGGGCCGCTCAGGGCTGCTGGGGGAGCTGCGCAACAACCTGTTCACGGACGTGGCCTGTGGCAGAGGGAAGAAGGCGGACAGCACCTTCTGCATCACGTCCTCAGGGCTGCTGTGTGAATTCAGTGACCGCAGGCTCCTGGACAAGTGGGTGGAGCTGAGGGTAAGCACCTCTGTTCCTGGGACAGGGCCCACCCAGGTCTCAGCTCCGGAGAACTGGCATTGTGCACGCGGGAGGGGACCCCAGGAAAAGGAAGCCTGGGGTGCTAGCCCTGGTGACCTGCCCTGGTGACCTGCCTCCTCTTGTTCTTTCTCTCTCTCTCTCTCTGTCTCTCCCTTGCTTTCCTCTTCTGCTCAGAACACAGACAGCTTCACAGTAAGTGCTGCTAGACCTTCTTCTCCTCCACAAGCTATTTCTTTCTCTTTGCTGGGCTTTTCCTACTTCATCCTCTGGGCCAACATCTTTGAGAAAGGACCCTGGTTTCCAGCCCCCAACTGCACAGGGATGTGGTCCCTTTGGCCACCTGCTGCTAGAAGGGAGGGCATTTCTGGATGACAGGAGGGGCTCAGGACAGAGCAGCAGGGCTGCTTCTCCCTCATCCTATCTTGGCCAGACTCTCCTCTCGTAGGTGATTGTGACTTGCTGAGGGGTAGAGAGGAGAAGACAAGACTGAGTGGGCTGGTGGCCCTTACTGACCTGAGCCACTCTGTCCACAGACCACAGTGGCGCACTGCATCTCCGTGAGCCAGGACTACATCTTCTGCGGCTGTGCTGATGGCACAGTGCGCCTCTTCAACCCCGCTAACCTGCATTTCCTCAGCACCCTGCCCAGACCCCATGTCCTGGGGACAGACATTGCCAGCGTCACTGAGGCCAGGTGAGCTCTGCGGGCCCCAGCCTCCCTTTGGAGCCGCATGCTGTGCCCAGCCCTTTCTGTCCATGCTTTGAGGAATCAAAGGCATCAAGAGTATCGGAGGCCAAAGATGACCAGGCTTATTAGAACCAAGGAGTCCCCGTGCGAGCACCATAGTACATCTTGGCAAGGGCTGCTGGGAGGAGCTTCTTACAGGACTTGGTCTTTATCTGTTTGTTTGTTTTTAGCAGTACTTGAGGTTGAACTCAAGGCTTCTTCCTGGCTCTGCAGGCATTCTCCCTGTGAGTCACACCTCCAGCCCTTTTTGTGGTAGTTATTTTTGAGATAGAGTCTTGCTTCCTGGGTGTACTATCCACTTATTTCAGGCTGCTCATCATAGGTAAGACAGTAGGCAGATGTTCCCACTCCCTGCTCCGGGTTAGAGGGGGTGTTCAAAACATTTTCTGCCTGGGTTGGCCTGCTTTGGGCCTCCCAAGCAGCTAGGATTAGCACCCACTTTAGGATGTGGTCTTGTGTTAGGTGATTTTGAGAATAGTTCAAGGGAGTAAAGTTCGGTTCTGATTGGATGCTGTCAGGAAGTGAGGGGGCCAGTTAGACGATTTGACATCTTGACAAGCTTTAAGAACTACAAGGAGAGGTAGAGGGTCAAGCTGTTGTGATAAAGAAGAAGCTACCAATCGTATTAGATGGCAGAGGGCAGGGCAGTGCTCGGTCATTTTTGTCATATGTTAGGCAAGCGACGTAAGGAGCTATTTTGGTTTGCATATGTGGGAATAGAGCCCAGGGCCTCACTGAGGGTAGGCAAATGCTCCACCACTGATCTGCATCCCCAGCTCCATGCTTTGTGGCTTGCGTGGCGATCTTGATTTGAGCTGTGTGCAGTTGGGGTTTTTGCTTTTGCTTCGTTCCCATCACAGCCACAGAATCACCTTGTCTGGCGTGGAAGGCCTGCTAGGTGGCCTGTGTTCATAGGGGACACCAAGGTGCAGCGGCCAGGGCTGGGTCCCCTCCCACTCAAGGCTGCTAGGGACCGTTTTTTTTTCTTCTAAGCCTCTACTTCCAAACCTGGAGAGGGCCCTCGCAGCTCTACCCCATCCTTGAGAGTTCCTGCCCTTCACTCCCTTCGTCCTCACCGAGTTGTCCCTTTCTCTCTCCCATAGTCGCCTCTTCTCTGGAGGACCCAATGCCAGGTATCCAGACACAATTGCCTTGACCTTTGATCCAACTAACCAGTGGCTGTCCTGTGTGTACAACGACCACAGCATCTACGTTTGGGATGTGAGGGACCCCAAGAAAGTGGGCAAGGTGTACTCTGCTCTCTACCATGCCTCCTGTGTCTGGAGTGTGGAGGTACGTGGGGTGGCCTAGCTGGCCTCAGACGGGGTTGGCTGAGTTACCATTGTCGTGGGGATTCCAAGTATATGACCTTGTATACCGGCTGCCTCCTTGCTTTTCCAGTGGCATCCCTGGCATGGCTGCAGGGGACTGAGCTTGAGTCTCAATGCTTATCCACCTGTCTTCCTCATCCATGGTCTCAACGATCTTGGACAGGTTACCACACTTGACCAAGCCTTAGTCTCCTCAACTATAAAATGATGTGCCCGATTCATCTAATTGTTCTAAGAATAATATTAAATGATGCCAGTGGGAGCCAGAGGAGGGCCTGATATACACTAGGTGCTAGGTTAATAGGCTTTCCTTCAGTAATTATGTAGTATACGTAACAGTTATGTCTTATTATGTGCCAGACACCCGACTAAACCTTGGACAGCATTGCCTTTAATTTCATTCCCTCATCTCCTTGGGCAGCTGAAAGATGCTTCCCTAAATAGAAGTCTGACTCCTTGCTTCTGTCCGTTCAGGTGTACCCTGAGGTGAAGGACAGCAACCAGGCCTGTCTGCCTCCCAGTTCCTTTATTACCTGTTCCTCAGACAACACCATCCGCCTGTGGAACACCGAGAGCTCCGGGGTACATGGCTCTACCCTGCACCGAAACATCCTCAGCAATGTGAGCCCGAGGCCCTTCCGGGCCTCCGCGTACATAGTGCCCTGGGTCCCCGAGCCCCTCTGCATGCTTAGGAGCCCCAGGCCTGGGTCCTTCTGCATGCTTAGGAGCCCTGAGGCCTGGGACTCTGCATGCTTTGTACTCTATGCCCACAACTTTTGTCCCTTGGTCTGAGGAACTGGGTCCTCAGACATTGGCCTTGCAGGGTTTTGGGGCCTCTATGAAACAAGGGTTTATGTTGCCCAACATTCCTCTCCTCTTGCCGCAGCGTCATGTCTGTTCTGCCTTATCTGCCTCTTTGACGTGCCCCACTAGGATCTCATGAAGATAATCTATGTGGACGGGAACACTCAGGCCCTGCTGGACACTGAGCTGCCTGGGGGGGACAAGGCTGATGGGTCCCTGATGGACCCCCGCGTGGGCATCCGCTCCGTGTGCATCAGCCCCAATGGACAACATCTCGCTTCGGGAGACCGTATGGGCACACTGAGGTAATGCCAGGACTGGAGTGGGTGTGGCTGCCTCCCACCGGGGCTGTGATGTGGGGTCCCCAAGAGCAGAGCTGTAGGATTGTCTCACAAAGGAACCTAGCAGAAACGAGCTTAACCAAGTGATTATTAAGGGTTAATGTCCATGCGTTGACTTGTTAATACACTAACGACATAATATTGTTCTGTGGTACACTTAACAAAAACGCATAAACTCAATCGTGACAGAACACTGGACAGGTTCAGACCGAGGTACACACAACAGAGTAACTGATCAATATTTCAAACGTGCTGTGGTCATGAAAGGCAAGTAAGCTGAAGCTATGATGAACTACAGGGGATTAAAGAGAAGGAACTGGCACTCTGTGGTGAAGTTTGAATGTGATCGTTAGTAAATAGTAATGTACTATTATAAATGTCCTGTTCTGATCATTATACTCATTATATAAGCTGTTGATATTAGGTAAAGCTGAATAAGGAAAACAGACATCTCTATCTTTATGCAGTTTCCTTCTAACCTTAAAAAGAAAGAATGGATGGCTGAGGAGGGAAAGGATATAGCTGCTGAAGGGAGCCATTTTCCTTGCAGCCTGACAGTCACCTCCTCCCTCCTCACCTCATCCTCACAGGGTACACGAGCTGCAGTCCCTGAATGAGATGCTCAAGGTAGAGGCCCATGACTCGGAGATCCTATGTTTGGAGTACTCCAAGCCAGACACAGGTAAGGAGCATGCCCAGAACGGCCCGCAGGGATCTTCCTGACTCTCAGGTGTGGGGCTTGCCGTCCTTTGGACCACTTGATCTCCTCAGGTGAAGAGGAGGACAACGTTCCCTGCTCTGGGTTTATGTAGCTTAGGGATATGAGACTCCATTCCCTTGGGGTCTTTCCCAGGCTTACCTAAGGCTGCTCAGGGCACACGTGAGCCAGTGGAGTTCTTCCACCCGCAGGTCTGAAGCTGCTGGCCTCCGCCAGCCGGGACCGGCTGATCCACGTGCTGGATGCTGGGCGGGAGTATAGCCTACAGCAGACACTGGATGAACACTCGTCTTCCATCACTGCTGTCAAGTTTGCAGGTGGGAACAGGGCAGTGGAGACACCTCCTGCCACCTGCCACCTCCCCATTTTTTTTTTCATGAGAAAGGTCTGCTAGGGGTAGGAGGCCTGGGGCTGGGGCTGAGGATGGACAGAAAGGAAAACCTGGGTTTAGAGAGAAGCATTCTGATCAGTTGTCCTACCAAGTAAAACAGCTTGACCGGGCCTCTTCAGACACGGTGTTCAGAAGGCAGGGAAAAGGCTGCTCCCATGTGGTGGGACATGGGAACAGCTTGGCTCCTCCTCCTCAGCCAGCGATGGGCAAGTGCGCATGATCAGCTGTGGAGCGGACAAGAGCATCTACTTTCGCACTGCCCAGAAGGTGAGGGTGCTGGTGTCCCTCCAGGGGGCAGGGGGGGGAGGAGGGTCTCTGTCAGAGAGGAAGGGAGGTGAAGCGGGCGTGGTGGGCCTGGGGATGCGTTTGGTGTGGGTCTGCCCCCATGCCTTTTCATTCCTGTAGTCTGGAGATGGCGTGCAGTTCACACGGACGCACCACGTGGTACGGAAGACAACCCTCTACGACATGGATGTGGAGCCCAGCTGGAAGTACACAGCCATTGGCTGCCAAGACCGAAATATCCGGTGGGCATCCCCTTTGCAGCCTTCTTGGTTCCTACTCTAGGAGTTGTTCATACTCTAGGTGGGTCAGCTCTATGCAGCTGACACTCCACACCTATCTCGTTTATTTATTTTTATTTTTGACAGTCCTGGGGCTTGAACTCAGGGCCTGAGCACTGTCCCTGAGCTGCTTCTGCTCAAGGCTAGCACTCTACCACTTGAGCCACAGTGCTTCTGGCTTTTTCTGTTTATTCTGGTTTTTTTTCTGGTACTGAGGAATTGAACCCAGGGCTTCATGCATGCTAGGCAAGCACTCTACTGCTAAGCCACATTCCCAGCTCCCCTTTTTAAGAAATGTTTTTAACCGTTTTTTTGTTTTGTTTTGTTTTGTTTTTTTGGTCTTTTTTAGTACTATAGATCAAGCCCAGGACATTGTACTTGCTAGGCAAGTGCTTTGCCACTGAGCTACATCCTAGCCCCACACGTATAAATATATATATATATATATATATATATATATATATTTTTTTTTTTTTTTTTGCCAGTCCTGGGCCTTGAACTCAGGGTCTGAGCACTGTCCCTGGCTTCTTTTTGCTCAAGGCTAGCACTCTGCCACTTGAGCCACAGCACCCACCACTTCTGGCCATTTTCTATATATATGTGGTGCTGGGGAATTGAACCCAGGGCTTCATGTATACAAGGCAAGCACTTTTGCCACTAGGCCATATTCCCCCGCCACACCTATCTTTTTGACTAGGACTTTGTATCTGCTTGAGCCTACAGAATAAGTACTTTGTGTTAACTGAGAATGGTAGCCATCCTGCTGTTAGGCGGTGGCTCCCGGAAAGAACGGGCTGGGAGTGACTGCTGGAATTTCTAGCATCCTGGTGTGCCTTGGTATATAAACAAGCTGTTTCTTTACAGAATCTTTAACATTAGCAGTGGGAAGCAGAAAAAGCTGTTTAAAGGGTCGCAGGGTGAGGATGGCACGCTCATTAAGGTAGGGGCTGTGTGGAATGAGCACAGGGCCGGGGTCGGGGCAGAGGGCCCCGGTGGAGCGGGGCTGGTGCTGTGTGCCCCGTCAGCTGTGTGCCACTGCACAGGTGCAGACAGACCCCTCGGGGATCTACATTGCCACCAGCTGTTCTGACAAGAACCTCTCCATTTTTGACTTCTCCTCTGGCGAGTGCGTGGCCACCATGTTTGGTCACTCGGGTGAGTGTAGCTTTCCACTTCTCTTTGCATAGAACACTGTTCTTTCTGCCCTTAGTCCTCGCTAAGTGCAGTCCCAGCAGCTCTGGCCACCCCCACCCCAGCATGGGCCCCTTGAATGAAGCAGGGGGGAGGGCCTGCTGGCAGATGGGTGCAGCAGGGTGCTTCTCCCCTCCCCTGCATCCATACTCAGAGCAGGGAGCCCCAGGGTGCGGACTGCACTTGACCCTCCCCGCCCATCAACCCCCATCTCCAACCTAGGACAGACAGGCATGCTTGGGAATCCAGTGCAGCTCACAGGCCATATTCTTTGTTCTTCACAGAGATTGTCACCGGCATGAAATTTAGTAACGATTGCAAACATCTCATCTCGGTGTCGGGGGACAGGTGAGCAGAAGCCAGCTTCCCTGAGAGGCAGATTCTTCCTCTGGGCCACACACACCCCACCTCTCTCCTCTCCCTCTCCCTCTCCCTCTCCTCCAGAGATGTGTCTCTGGGAAGTGGGGTTGAACAGGGGTATTTCTTGTTGGGCCTGAACTGGCAGTGGTGGGTAGCTTGGTCTCCTTTCCAGTCCTCAGGGAAGCAGGACTCAGAGCAGTTTCTCCAGAGTCCTCCCCTGCCCCTCCCTCCCCCACCCTCCACCCTAGCTGCATCTTTGTCTGGCGCCTGAGCTCTGAGATGACCATCAGCATGAGGCAGCGTCTGGCCGAGTTGCGCCAACGTCAGCGAGGAGGCAAGCAGCAAGGACCATCTTCTACCCAAAGGGCTTCCGGACCTGCCCGGTAAGAACAGAACATCGGCAGGTGATAGGTGGGTGTCCAGATGGCTTGCCGCGGTCTGTTGGTCCTCCACCTTCCTTCCCACAAAAAGACCCATCATTCATGTCGGCTTCTTCCCCCAGTGAGTCTCCTCTTGCCATGACCTTCCTTGTCTTGGAATCAGGCCCCAGGCTCCAGTGATGCTTTCTTCTGGACCAGCTCTCTCATCAGATAGTGACAAGGAGGGAGAAGATGAGGGGACTGAAGAAGAAGAACTGCCAGCGCTGCCCATCCTTTCCAAGGGCACCACGAAAGAGCCAGGTGTGTGGAAGTCTGCTGTGGCGCTCGACAGGCACTAGCTGGTATAGCGGTTAGACGAACCTTTCCTGGAGCCATAGGGGCGGCCGTAGTGTGAACTGAGGAAACCAAGGCACGACTGTGCGCACACCAGGGACAGGCTGATGTGGGGTGCTGGGCCCAGGGGTGAGCAGGCAGAGATACTCCTTGTGATTGCCTATTTCTTTCTAGCCTCGGTCCCTGGCCCAGCTTTGCTCCGAAGCCTGTCCCACTGGGAGATGAATCGGGTAAGCGTCCACCACTGAAACGGGCTTCCAAGGCTGCAGGAAGTGAGGGGTGTGGAAGGGGGGGGCCTCTCTCTCTATGCCCTGCCAGGCATTTGAGCATAGTGTGCCCGTGGCCCCTGGCTGTGTGGAGACAGGAGGGCTCAAGCCGCCGGGCTGCTCCTGGGTTAGGGGTGGGGTCACCCCCCACAAGTCAGGTGTGCCACCTGCTCATCTCACGGGCCTAGCAGCCTGAGGGCAGGCGGAGACAGGAACGGCGGGGGGGGGGGGGGGGTGGGGTGAGCCCAGTGGTTAGAAGGAAAGTTCAGAAAAAAACAAGAGCAGAAATCTGGGGAGATGGTCGTTGTACAGACCCCAGCGGGGGTCAGCTGAGGACAGCCCAGGGAAGCATCCACACGGGAAGCCGGGGCTCTCGGAGCAGCCGCGCAGCCCGGGCTTTCAGGCCCCGTGGTCTAAGGCTGTGGAATTGGGAGCATCCTCACTACACCAGGGCTCTCAAGTCTGGGCATTCTTAGTACTACTTGTGAAGGACCTTTAGAGTCGTGTTGGGGCTACTTCAGAGTAGAGTTGTTGCTGTGGAGCCGCAAGTGCCACTGGGTAAAGGCAGAGACCAGAGGCTCCGTGTGAGGTGAGGGCAGACACAAGCATGAACCGGCAGGCGGTTGACTGTGAGCCGGGTCGCACTCGCCACCTGGGCCTTCTGATTGTGGTTCCCTCATGTAGAATGGGTGCAGGAGTGCCTGCCTTGTAAAGTGGTTTTAGGGTGGCATGAACCCAGGAGAGTGCCCGGCGCGCAGTAAAGAGCGTGTTTGCTGAGAGTGTGTATAGTTCTTACTCTTCCTCCACCACCAACCTCGCCAGGCGCAGGAGCCCATGGAGTTCCTGGACTCAGCACCTGTAGCCAACTCTGGACCTAGAAGAAGGGGGCGCTGGGCCCAGCCAGGCGTGGAATTGAGTGTCCGCTCCATGCTGGACCTGCGGCAGCTGGAAACCCTGACCCCAAGCCCTCAGGAGCCCAGCCAGGACTCCCCAGCTGTGGCCATACGCAGCCCTGGGAAACAGAGACCGCAGGTCCCCGCCACCTCCCGAGCCGGCCAGGTGAGCCGGCTTTCTCCCCGTGCTCTGGGGTTCTCCCGGAAGCCCTAGCCAGCTCGGGCCAGCAGCAGCTAGGACTGAGCCCGGGTGCAGCCATGCTTGCTCTGTGGCCGGTGGGTGGTCAGGCCCCCGTGGCCTTCGCTTTGGAGAGGCGACTCTTGGTATTGAGGGGGCCGGAGCTGTCCGCTGAGCAGCCGAGCGGCCATGCAGCTCCAGGAGCTTGCTGTGACAGGCCAGCCTGACCTGGCTTCCTGGGTCTGTCCTGAGGGTTGGGGTGGCCAGCTTTCCCAGAGCTGTCGAACGCCAGTGCCTCTCCACATGAGCCCCCGCGTGCCCTTTTGTGTACCCCCAGAGTGAAAAGCCCCCTCGGCCCCAGGCTTCCCAGCCCTGTTCCTGCCCCCACATTATCCGACTGTTGTCACAAGAGGAAGGAGTCTTCGCCCAAGATCTGGAGCCTGCGCCCATGGAAGACGGCATTGTCTACCCAGAGCCCAGCGACAGCCCCACCATGGACACCAGGCAAGGGTCCTCCCCGTCAGACCCCGGCATGCCGCTTCTCCTCTCAGCTGGGGAGGGGCCGCCACGCTACCCCCTCATCTCAGTCCCGCTCCCAGGCCGGAGCCCAGCGGGGCCGCGGCGCCTCTGTGCTCACGGCCCGCCCTTCCCCTGCCGGGCCCTGGCAGTGAGTTCCAGGTACAGGCTCCAAGCAGAGGACCCCTGGGAAGAGTGTACCCCGGCAGCAGGGAGTCAGAAAAGCATAGCCCTGACAGCGCGTGCTCCGTGGATTACAGCAGCAGCCGCCTTTCCAGCCCAGAGCACCCCAATGAAGGTGAGGGGGGGGGGCGGCCTGGCCGGGGCAGGGCTCGATGCCCTGGTGACCTCAGGGTGCAGAGTGACGCGTCTCCCCTCCCCCGCTCCAGACTCGGAGAGCACGGAGCCCCTGAGTGTGGATGGCATCTCCTCAGACCTTGAAGAGCCAGCCGAGGGTGACGAGGAGGAGGAGGGAGAGGAGGCCGGCCCTGGCCTCTATGGGCCCCAGGAAGGCGGCCCCCACACTCCGGACCAGGAACAGTTTCTGAAACAGCACTTTGAGACTCTGGCCAATGGGGCCGCTCCAGGTGTGGTCAGAGGGCCAGCGCGCAGGTGGGGCGTCTGGCCCCCAGCTTGCCTGGCAGGCAGGACTTGGGGTTTCCTTCTAGGGGAAGCAGAATCCGGGCAAGGGCTTTCCTTCTGCCCCAGCTCACACTTTGCGTGCCTCCAGCAGGGGGTCCAGTGAGGGTCCCGGAGAGGACGGAGGCTCGGAGCATCTCTTCGCGATTCCTGTCGCAAGCGCAGACCTCGCCCCTCAGGTAGGGCGCCTGCCCACTCGGGGGGCCCTGGACGCCTGGCTTGGGGAGGCGCGCCCCGCCCTGACCCTGCCGGGCTTTGTGCCTTGCTCTCCCAGCGCCTCCCTCCTTCGGAGGAGGAGCGCTGAGCCCTGTCGGGGTCCTCTCCATGTTTCTTCCCGCAGGGAGCCACCCCCATCCTCCTCAGGCTCGGCACTGATGTGGAGACCTGTCCAGGTGCCACAGGTATCTGAGGAGCTGAAAGGCCGTGGTGCCAACCCCCCAGGGGCACCCCCAGAGGGGGAGGCCCCTCCTGGCCACCCCAGCCAGCAGGCGGTCCCCGTGCTGCTGCCACGCCGCCGGAACAGCCCGGACAGCGGCTGGGCCTCCAAGAGAGGGGCCGCAGCCAGCCCCTTAGCCGCGCTCCACAGGGCCCAGTCGGCCCACAGCCTGGAACCGCAGGGTGAGGAACGGCGGGCTCAGCTCCGGGAGGGGCGTGGGGAGCAGACGGGCATGCCGCTGCCGGGCTCACCCCTTGGCCTGCAGTAGCAATAGCTCTCCATCCGTCTGCAGGTGAGGAGCCTTCTTCAGGCCCGTTGTGCTCACGGGAGATGGAGGCTCGGGGGAGCCTGGGCTCCCTGCCCCCTGCTGACCACCGACCGTCACGGCCCCGGTCCTACCAGAGCCCCAACACCAGTTCTGTGGCCAAGATAGCCCGCAGCGTTTCTGTTGGAGAGAGCCTGAACCAGGCAGCTGAACCTCAAGCCCCTGTCCCCATCCGAGTCTTACCCTTCAGCAAGCTGGCCCTGCCCAGCCGGGCGCACCTAGTCCTGGACATCCCCAAACCACTGCCCGACCGGCCCAGCCTGGCCACGTTTTCACCTGGGCCCAAGGGGCAGGCCCCTGGGGAGGCGGAACAGCCCGGCACCTCAGCGGACCTGGGAAAGGCTCACAGTATATCTGAGCGGCTGGCGTGTTTGGGGGAGGGTGCCCCTCCCAAGCCTAGGACAGAGCACCAGGCTCTTCCTGGGCCCAGCGGCCCCTGTGCCCAGCAACTGCCGGCCAGCAGCCTCCTCCGAGGCCCCAAGGACTCGCAGCCCCCAACCCCTGAGAAGACTCCCAGCCCCATGGAGAGCACCAGGCCAGGGGCAGCCCTGAGCCAGGACTCAGGTGCGCGCGGCCCCACAGCCTCATCGCTTGCCCCGTCCTCTCTCGTCCTCTCTCGTCTCTGTCGGCTGCTTTCTCTCTCCATCCCATTTCTGTGCGTCCAGCCTTTGGCGTGTTCCATCCTGTCTGCTGCTGTCTTGGTCCATAAGTCATACCCCCGATGGCAAGATGCTGCTGCCCATCTTCAGGGCCTCCCTGGCCTCCTCAGCCTGCCAGTGCCCTCCGGACCTGGGCTGGCCGTCTCCTCTGGGCCTGCGTTGTGTGTGCTGGTGGGAAGGTGGAGGAGGGGTGGGCAGGAGGCAGGGGCTGACTGGGTGCCGTGCTCAGGGGCAGGCCTCGCCTGCTCTCGGAGCCCTGGTCGGCCAGCCGGCCAGCCGAGCCTCCCTGAGCAGTATCTGTCCCTCTCAGAGCCAGCTGTGCGCCTGGAGCAGTGTGAACAACTCGTGGCAGAGCTCCGTGGGAGTGTGCGCCAAGCAGTGCAGCTCTACCACCTGGTGAGTGGTGGCGCCAGGCAGCGGGAAGAGGGCTTGTCCCTTATTAGGGGCTTAAAAGCCGAGTGTCAAGCTGGAGGCCGGCTGGGGCTCACGCCTGTCATCCCGGCTACTCAGGAGGCTGAGATCTGAGGATCACGGTTCAAAGCCAGTCTGGGCAGGAAAGTCCCCATGGGACCACTCAGAAAAAGCCAGAAGTGGCGCCGTGGCTCAAGTGGTAGAGCGCTAGCCTGGAGCACAAAGAGGCTCAGGGACAGCGCCCAGGCCCTGAGTTCAAGCCCCACAACAACAGATAGCTGAGTGTCTAGAACAGTCATTGATAAAGCTGGTCTACAGAGATGGCCGCACTCAGGAACATGCTCAGCAGGGTAGGTGAGCAGGTCAGAGGCCATGCCCGACTTCCTGAACTGAATATCTGATGGCCATTTCTGGTTAAGAACTGGAAACTTCAGACAGGAAATTGGGCATGGAAAGGCCATATGTGCTAGTTTGCTAAGATAATTCAAGTTTATTCCTACTGCCTTAGTGGAGTTACTAATTTATCCTTGTTTTCATAACCAAAAATGATTTGATGACCCTAGACATAGGGGACCACCCAGCGGGTCCCAGCCTTTGAAGCGGTGCAGCGCTGTCCAGAGGGGGAGCTAACAGACAGCCCTGTAGTCTGAAGGGCTCCTCTGGGTCATCCATGAGACTCGGTGTCTCACATCCCCCGGTTATTCCTTATGGGTGCCCAGCCTGGCCCTTGGGCCAGATGGAGCCCCGCCCTTCCACATGCAGCCGCTGCCAGGCCTGCTGCTGTTCCTCCGCCTCACGCCTCGGGGTCTCATTGCAGGTGGCCAGCTGTAAGACGCCCTCAGCAGAGCAAAGTCACATCCTTCGGCTCTTGAGAGACGCCTTCTCCTCCGTGCGACAGGAGCTAGAAGCCCTGGCCGGGGCCGCCCTGGCCAGCCCCGGCGGGAGCCCCGGCGCCGTGGGAGCTGAGCAAACGCAGGCCCTGCTAGAGCAATACTCAGAGCTGCTGCTTCGGGCCGTGGAGCGGCGCATGGAACGCAGACTCTGAGCTCCGGGCCCAAGCGAATGCTCCCCTATTCCACTCCCCAGAACCTGCAAGCATGCAGGGGTCCGTGCTCGGAGGAGAGGCAGCTTCCTGGCCGCTCCCTGCGGGGCCCCTGTATTTATTAATTTATTACCCTGACTGTTGCCTCGCGTCCTTGGAACTCCTGCCCTCGATGCCCGTCCAGGGGCTTGGCGGGGGTAGGTCTTGGGTCTTTGTCACCTTGGTGCTGTGAGGGGCAGGAGGGCAGCCTGCCTCGTGAAGGGGGTACCAGGACAGGCTGGCCCTTTCTTAGAAGCCATTTGACGTTACTTCAGGGATGGGCTCCCTGGGGTGGAGCATACACAGGGTACTTCTGTGGGGTAGAGGTGACAGGTGGCGCTGTGCTCGGCGCCCTGCAGCCGCCTGTGCGCCTCCACCTCTACTTCCTCTTCCCCCACACCAGCTGCACCCTCCCGGCCACCCTCAGTTCCTCATAGTGCAGAAGGGCACAGCTGCCTGCTTTCCATTAGCGTCTCCAGCAGTCAGGAGACTCGAGGTGGCATCGAGACCTGAGCCCCTACATTCCATCCCCCCCCCCGCACCCTAGCATCGTTTCTCCCCCCACAGCCCCCTTTCCGTTCTGGCCAGCTGTGTGTGGGACAATGCTGCAGGACAGTAAAGCCCCCGCTGGGAAAACGCGAGCCCCTGGCCTCCTTCCCTCAGCTCCTGAGGCTCCCCGCCCTCCAGGGTTGGTCCCCTGAAGCTGCTGAAGCCCAAAGGACCCCGCTGCCCCCTGTGTCCCCACCCCCGCGCAGTCTGAGGCCTGCGCTGGAGTTTCCCTCTTGGTTTACAGGACGCCTGCCCACCTCCTGAGGACTTTGGCCACCAATGAAGTCACACACACACACACACACACACACACACACACACCCGCTTGAGTGCTCAGTACTAGACAGAGCACATGGCTGGCTGACGTGAGCCTGATTTCCTCTCGCGTTCTGCCTCAGCCTCACCACTCTGGAACTTGTAGGGGAACCATAAAAAGGAATGGAGCACCATTAAATCCCAATTCTGGATTGATTCTTGGTGCTCACCACCTAGTTGATAGGAAATGGTCCATAGGACACCTGTTACAGGTAGGAGGAACCTCCTGGAAGGCAGAGCTGGGTGCCCAAGGGTGCTGTAGAACGTGGAGGTTGAGAGGGAGGTACAGGAGCCGAGAGACACACTGGAAGTAGTAGGTGGACAGGTAAGTGGCAGAGGTAAGGGGATTCGATGAGAATTGAAAGGGCAGTTAGAGACGGAGACTGCGTAGTAGGCATAGGACAGGAATAAATAGTGAGGTAGGAGCAGAGTTGGGGTGAACCGTGTGTCTCTGGGCCCCCCTGCTTCCCTCTGTGCCAAGCAAGGCAGGGCCCCAAAGGCCTGCACAAGTGGCTCCAGGCTTGGTGGACAGGCTTTAGAGTTGGGCACCCAGCCATGTTGCTTTAGCTTGAGTGTCTGAAGCAAACCAGAACCGCACTCCCACTTCCTCTTATCTGCTTGGCCAAACTCAAATCTGGCCCCAGGAATCTCAACTGGCAGGGGGTGGACCCCTGGCAACCCTGCCCGCCTGAGGGTAGGAGCCCAGGCCAGCTGCAGCCCACCCCAAATAGGGCTCTCCCCTCCCCGCGCCAGCTCCTTGGCGACCCTAGTCTAGGCAGCCTTCCCTTGGTGAGGAGGGGGTCCATTCCTGCTAAGGTTTATGGGAATGCAGCCGGACCCCTATGGCAGCCCCTGCCCGCCCACGAGGTGGGGGGCCTTGCGGTCTGTCGCCCAGTTCCCTTCTGCATGTCTGAGGCCACCGGCATCCGCCGTCCCCGACCAGATCTGCCCGCCCCGGTTTTGAAAGCCCCTTATTTATAACTTTTATACATTGCTCCACCTTGGCGCCGGCCTCCTCCCCGCTGCACGGGGCGGGGACTGTTTTTAACATATCTGTTTGTACTGGTGTATGAACTCGTCAATAAACCATTTGTTAACTGGGATGCCAGCCAGCCAGGCCGGCCGTGCTGCCTGCTGAGTCCTGTGAGTCTTGGGGTGGAAGAGGAACTGACTGGCCAGGCCTGCGAGGACCCAGGGGTGGGCGGGGTCAGGGGCGGCATGGCCACCGGGGGGCGGGGCAAGAAACGGGGTGGGCGTGCTCAGGCGTTCTGGGAGTGGGCGTGGCTTGGCGCGGCGAGGGCCTGGGAGTGGGCGGGCGTGCTCAGGAGTTCTGGGCGTGGGCGGGGCTTGGAGTGGGTGGGCGTGCTCAGGAGTTCTGGGAGTGGGCGGGGCTTGGCGCGGCGAGGGCCCGGTGGGCGGGGCCTGGAGCGGCGCGGGGGCTGGAGGCCCCGCGGGCCCGGGGTTCCGGAGTTCCGGGGCGGGGCCCGCGGCGCGTCATGGCGGAGGCGGCGTTGGACGCGGTGCGGAGCGCTTTACGAGAGTTCCCCGCGGCGGCACGGGGTGAGCTCGCGCGCGCCGGGGACTGCGGCGTCCTGGCCGCGGCCACGCGGGGGGCCGGGGCTCGCGTGCGCAGCTCCTCCGCGGCCGCACGCCTTCGCGGCGGGGGGGGGTGGGGGGGCGGCTTCTCCCTGACTCCCGGGCCCCGCACGGCCCCCGGGGCGGGGGGGGGGGGGCGGCCGGGTTTAGCGTGCGTCCGCCGGCTCGCGTTCTCCGGTCGGTGCTGGGCGCGAACTCACCCTCGCCGGAGCCACGGCGCGCCGGCGGCCTTCCCCGTCCCCGGGCCCCGCCGCCGCCCCCGCCCCGGGCCCCGCCGCCGCCCCCGCCCCGGGGCCCCGCCGCCCGCGCTTCGCGTTCCATTTTCTGGCGGCTGCAGCGTGGATGGAGCCGACCTCCCTCCGCGGGCGGGCGGGCGGGCGGGCGGCCCCTGAGCCTCCCCGGCCCGTCCGTTTGTGGCCCCTTTGTTTTGTATGTAGTTCTGCTGGTGTGAAGGCGTCGGGCGTGGGGGTGGGGGCGTCCCTCGTGTCGGACCGGGGCTCCCCTCCCCCCCATCGCTCAGCAGATCAATCACCACCACGGTGTTTCCCACACCATTGCCGTCGTTGACTTAGGATCCGCCCGTGGTGCCCGGCATTCCGCGGGGGTGTGCGTGTGTGTGCGTGTGCGTGTGTGTGTCTGTCCGTCCTGGGGCTTGAACTCGGGGCCCGGGTGTTAAATTGCAGATGAGAGTCTCATGGACTTCCGCGGCCCAGGCCTGCTTGGCCCGGCCCGCCTCCGATCTCCAACCCCAAGTGTGTGGAGCTGGGCTCCCAGGGGTGAACCCCGGGCTGTTGGTCAGCGCCTCTTGGGGCTTTTAAACAAGTTCACTGTGTTTGGGAAACATCCAGAGAAGCGGTGTTCTCCGTGAGGGCGGATCAGCCGAGGGCTGGTGGGCTCCGGAGGCCCGGGGCAGGGCGTGCATGTCTGTGATCCCAGCGAGGAGTCCAGGCTCACCCAGACCAACTCTCAAAATAACTCAAGCAAAGCCAGGCCAAGCCATAGCTACGCAGGAGCTTCAGATCTGAGGATCATGGTTCAAAGCCAGACCAGGCAGAAAAGTCTGTGAGCTTCTTCTTCAATAAACCACTCAGAGGAAGCTGAAAGTGGCACTGTGGCTTAAGTGGTAGAGTGCCGGCCTCCAGGACAAAGAGGCTTGCGGACAGCACCCAGGCCCTGAGTTCAAGTCCCAGGACAGGCAAAAAAAAAAAAACACCAAAAAACTGGAACAACTAGAGGCCTGGCTCAAGTAGCAGTGCCACTTGCCTAGCAAGCATGAGGACTCTTAGTTCAGACACCCCGAAATTCAAACTACCAAGTGTAAACGGAGCAGCTCCTGGTGAGTTGGGGGGAGGGGCTCTCTCGGGAGTGTTCTTGTCAGTCTTCGCAGAAGAATTATTGGGTTGAAGAAGTTGTTCAGATCTCTCTGGAAATTCTCAGTTTGAAGCCCCAGTTGAGGAAAAACAGCCGGTCTGTGAAGGAAACAGTGAGCAAGTAAAACTGATAGAATTGCAGGAAAAAATCCTAAGGGTAAGAGGAAGGCAGCTTCCAGCTATTGCTGGACCTCGCGGCTGGGGGGAAAGGGAGCCCTGGGTTCAAGCCCCAGCCCCCAAACCAGTGATGATGGCAGCGACCCTAAACCCCAGGGAGCACCACAGGTCTGTGCTGTGTCCATGCTCTCCTCCCAGGTGACTGCTTCGAGGGGCTGGCATTTCCTCCCTTCCCCTGGCCACCAGGGCTGCCACTTGGTTTGGGTTTCTGATCTAAAGACACGTGCTCCCTCACGCAGTAAGGAGGACCAGTGTGGAGACCGAGCTGCGAGAGGTAGCCCACGCCCTCAGAGGTGAGAGGGCACGTGCTGGTCATTTGCAGCAGGGGGCAGTGGCCGCTGGTGGGGCTGGACTTGGAGGATGACAGTAACAAAGCAAGCCCCCCCCCCCCCCCAGTCCCTGTCAGCCAGTCTGAGCACTGCCTGAGGAGAGGGCAGAGCAGGAGCGAACTGGACTGGGAAGGTCAGTAGGTCTGGTCCTAGCATAGCTGGAACGCTGCGGAGCGCGTGTGTTCTGTAAGGAGTCTTCACGGGGGCCGTGGCAGGACGAGGCCAGGTGGCTGGGGGGGGGGGGGCGGGGAGCCCAGCCAGAAAATCCGGTTCCTTCAGGGCAGCCACCATCCGGGCTGGGAACTTCCTTCACCTGCCCCATCTCTTGAGCAACTACTTATGTGGTGGGTGCTGTTACAGGCATGTATTCGTGAACAAGATAAACCCCTCTGCCTTCTCAGATGATTCCGATAGGATGATGATGTTGTACAAAGGGGCCACAATTCCATGTCAGGTTATGAGTATAATGCTTTTTTTTGGGGGGGGGTAGTCTTGGGGCTTGAACTCAGGGCCTGACCACCGTCCCTGGCTTCTTTTTGCTCAAGGCTAGCACTCTACCTCTTGAGCCACAGCACCACTTCTGGCTTTTTCTGTGTATGTGGTGCTGGGGAATCAAACCCATGGCCTCATGCATGCTAGGCAAGCACTCTACCACTAAGCCACATTCCCAGCCCCTACAGTGCTTCTTTTTTTTTTTTTTTTTTTTGGCCAGTCCTGGGCCTTGGACTCAGGGCCTGAGCACTGTCCCTGGCTTCCTTTTGCTCAAGGCTAGCACTCTGCCACTTGAGCCACAGCGCCACTTCTGGCCGTTTTCTGTATATGTGGTGCTGGGGAATCGAACCCAGGGCCTCGTGTATCCGAGGCAGGCACTCTTGCCACTAGGCTATATCCCCAGCCCCCTACAGTGCTTCTTGATCAGTGTTAACCCCTCCTTTGCTCTCCCCTGTATTTTCCCATCCCTCTCCTCAAGTTACAGAGTTCATTTTTTACATAATTTGCATGGAATATAATGACTGCATGGCTTACCCTTCCTCCCTCCATTCCTGTATCCTCTCGTATGCCCACCACTGCAAAACACATTTCCACTTCCTGGTATTTGTTTTGTAGAGTGGTACTTTAAACAGTACTTTAGTTGTTCAAAGAGTTATCCTTTTGGATCCCTACCCTAAGTATACCGTCCTTTACTGTTCATTTGTGTGTAAACACATTGCCCTTATGTTATTGTGCAAACTTGTATTTTAGATCTAGCTTCCATATATGAGAGAAAACATGAACCCTTTAGCTCTATGAGCCTGTCTTACTTCACTCAACATGATTTTTTTTTCTAGAACCATCCTTTTCCCTGCAAATAGCATATTATTCTTTCTGACGGATGAGCAAAATTCCACTGTATATGTACCACATCGTCTTGATCCACTCATCTGTTGTAGGGCATCTGGGCTGTTGCCTTAACTTGGCTCTTGTGAATAGTGCAGCAATGAACATGGTTGCACAAGTGTCTTTACTGTATCCTGACTTGTGATATTCTAGGTAGATGCCCAAGAGTAGTATGGCTGGGTCATAGGGCAGTTCTATATTTAGTCTTTAGGAACCTCCAAACTGCCCTCCAGACTGGTTGTACTAGTTTACATTCCAACAGAGGGAATGTAAACAGCAGCATTTGTTGTTGTTTGAATTCTCAATGTTGGCCAATCTTACTGGGGTGATAGAATCTCAGTGTTGTTTTGATTTGCATTTCTTTTATAGCCAGTGATGATCAGCATTTCTTCATATGTTTATTAGCTATTCTGAGAAGTCTCTGTTTAGCTCCTTTGCCCATTTATTGCTTGGATTTACTTTGGTGGGGGGGGCAGTGGTTTTTTGAACTCCTTGGGTATTTAGGACATTAGGCTCTGGTTGGGTGTATCACTGGTAAATATCTCCCAGTCTGTTAGCTGTCTTTAGCTTAGCAATTATGTCCTTTGCTATACAGAAACTTTCTAGTTTGATTTAATCCCATTTGCCAAGTTTATTTATTGAGCCCCTGGGACTCCCTTCAGAAAGTTCCTGCCTATGCCAATAAGTTATAACATTTCTCCTCTTTCTTGTACTTGTTTCAAGGCTTCAAGTGTGTTATTGATCCATTTTGAGTTGATATCAATGCAAAGTGACAGGCAGGGGTGCAATTTTAATCTTCTATGTGTGGATGTCCAGTTTTCCCAATACCAGTATTGAAGAGGCCCTTATCAAATAGTAGATGATGGTAGGTATATGGGTTTATTTCTGGGTCTTCTAGTCTATTCCACTGGTCTTCAAGGCTATTTTTATGACAAGCTGTACCAAGCTGTTTATGTGCCAAGCTGTTTCTGATGTTATAGCTGTGTAGTAAAGCTTGAGGTCTGGAATTGTGTTACCTCTGGCATTATTCTCTCTCTCTCTCTCTCTCTCTCTCTCTCTCTCTCTCTCTCTCTCTCTCTCTCTCTCTCTCTGTCTCTCTCTCTCTCTCTCTTTTTCCCCTAAAATTCCTTGAGCTATTCTGGATCTTTTGTGGTTCCATATAAATTTTTGGATTGTTTCGTCATCTTGGTGACAAATGACTTTGGGATTTTGATGAGTATTGCATTGAAATTGTAGGTCGCCACTAACAGTATAGCTATTTTTACTATTTTAATTCCACCTATCCATGAACTTGGGAGATCGATTTCTTTCTTCGGATTTTTTTTTCTGCCAGTCCTGGGGCTTGAACTCAGGGCCTGAGCACTGTTCCTGAGCTTTTATGCTTAAGGCCAACACTCTACTGCTTGAGCCATAGCTCCGCTTCTGGCTTTTTTTGGTGGTTAACTGTGGATAAGAGTCTCCCAGAGGCTGGGAATATGGCCTAGTGGCAAGAGTGCTTGCCTCGTATCCATGAAGCCCTGGGTTGGATTCCCAAGCACCATGTATATAGAAAACGCCAGAAGTGGCACTGTGGCTCAAGTGGCAGAGTGCTAGCCTTGAGCAAAAAGAAGCCAGGGACAGTGCTCAGGCCCTGAGTCCAAGCCCCAGGACTGGCAAAAAAAAAGTCTCCCAGACTTTCCTGAGTAGCTAGGATTACAGATGTGAGCAATTAGCACCCAGCTCTTCACAGGTTTTTTTTTTCTTGTTCTCTCTCTGTGTGTGTGTATGTGTATGTATGTATGTATGTATGTATGTATGTATTTACTGGTCCTGGAGTTTGAACTCAGGGCCTGGGCATTGTCCCTGAGCCTTTGTGCCCAAAGCTAGTGCTCTTGCACTTGAGCCACAGCTCTGCTTTTGGCTTTTTGGTAGTTAATTAGAGGTAAGAATCTCATGGACGTTCCTGCCCAGTCTGACTTTAAATTGTCATCCTCAGAGCTCAGCCTCCTGAGTTGCTAGGGTTATAGATGTGAACGACTAGCGCACCTGGCTTTTCTTTAGATTTTTTAATAGTTTCGCTATAGAAGTTTTTCACTTCCTTGGTTAGGTTTATTCCTAAATATTTTGGACTTTTTTTTTAATTGGACATAAATTTTTATACAAGGTGTTGTGCAAAGAGGGTGCAGTTACATAGTAGGGCAGTGTGTACATTTCTTATGATATCTTACGACCTGTTTTTCTATCCCGTGTCTAGGTCAGGTTGACATATATGCAATATACAATGTATCAAGAACATATACAGTATTCACAGACTTGGTCTGTACTGTCTCTCCGTCTCCCTTTGTTAACAGTCATATATCAGGGAGATCATGCCCCTTTGTTTTCTGTGTTCTAGGCTTGTCTCACTCAACATTATTTGTTCGAGTTCTGACCATTTCCCTGTGAATAACAGTATTTCACCATTCCTAATCGCTACGTAGTATTCCATTGTGTATAAGTACCATATTTTTTTGGATCCATTCGTCTGTGGAGGGGCATCTGGGTTGTTTCCATATTTTAGCTATTGTGAATTGTGCCGCGATAAACATGGAAGTACAAATGCCTTTTTGATATCTTGGATTTTGCTGTTTAGGATAGATGCCTAGGAGTGGTATGGCTGGGTCATAGGGTAGGTCAAAATATAGGGACTTTTTTTTTTTTTTGGCCAGTCCTAGGGCTTGGACTCAGGGCCTGAGCACTGTCCCTGGCTTCTTTTTGCTCAAGGCTAGCACTCTGCCACTTGAGCCACAGCGCCACTTCTGGCCATTTTCTGTATGTGGTGCTGGGGAATCGAACCCAGGGCCTCATGTATATGAGGCAGGCACTCTTGCCACTAAGCCATATCCCCAGCCCTGGACTTTTTTTTTTTTGAGGCTATTACAAATGGAATTATTTTCCTGATTTCCCTATCTGTACCTCCTCTGCTGGTATACAGAAAAAGCGATTTTATAGGAATTTTTTTCCCCAGTCCTGGGGCTTGGACTCAGGGCCTGAGCACTGTCCCTGGCTTATTTTGCTCAAGGCTAGCACTCTGCCACTTGAGCCACAGCACCACTTCTGGCCATTTTCTGAATATGTGGTGCTGGGGAATTGAACCCAGGGCCTCATGTATAGGAGGCAAGCACCCTTACCACTGGGCCATATTCCCAGCCCAGGGAAAATGGTTTTTGTTTTTCACTATTTAATATGATGTTGGTTTTAGATCTGTCATATATAGCTTCTCCAAAGCTTTCATTATCACAGATGTTAGATTTTTTTTTCCCCCAGTCCTGGGGCTTGGACTCAGGGCCTGAGCATTGTCCCTGGCTTCTTTTTGCTCAAGACTAGCACTCTGCCACTTGAGCCACTGCGCCACTTCTGGTCATTTTCTATATATGTGGTGCTGAGGAATCGAACCCAGGGCTTCATGTATAGGAGGCAAGCACCCTTGCCACTAGGCCATATTCCCAGCCCCAGGTGTTAGATTTTTGTTGAGGGCTTTTTCTGCATCTATTGAGATGGTGATGTGATATTGTCTTTGGCTCTGAGGATGTGGTATATTACGTGTATTGATTTACATGTAATAAACCACCTTTGCATTTCTGGAATAAATCAACTTGATTATATATTTTTTTTCCTGTCATGGGGCTTGAACTCAGGGCCTGGGCCCTGTCTCTGAGCTTTTTTACTCAAGGCTATCACTATACCTCTTTGAGCTATGGCTCTGGCTAGTTGGAAATAAGAATCTCATGGACTTTCTTGCCCTGACTAGCTTTAAAAACATCATCCTCAGATCTCAGCTTCCTCGGTAGCTAGCTTCCAGTGCCTGGCTATGATTTTTTTTTAATTAGTTATTGAGGGCTGGGAATGTGGCTTAGCGGCAGAGTGCTTGTCTAGCACGCATGAAGCCCTGGATTTGATTCTTCAGCACCACATAGACAGCAAAGGCCAGAAGTGGCGTTGTGGCTCAAGTGGCAGAGTGCTAGCCTTGAGCAAAAAGAAGCCAGGGACAGTGCTCAGGCCCTGAGTCCAAGTGCCAGGACTGGCCAAAAAACAAGCAAACATACTTTGGGGAAAAAAGGTGGGGGGAAGGATGGAGGTATACCTCAAGAGGTGGAGCCCCTTCCTAGCAAGTGCAGAGCCCTGGGGTCAACCTCCAGTCCATACACGCATACACGCGTGCGTAGGAAAGATTCAATTGCAGGATGACGGGGCCGCTGAAGGCTTTCTGCCCAGGTGTCCACAGTGGTCCTGGGTACCTGAGTAGGCCATGCTGTTTGGTGAGTCTCAAACGGTTGAGCCCTGGCCTCTCCTCAGTGCGGTCACGAGCTCTACCGCTTGAGACCCCGGCCCGTTTATACCACAGTCAACTGGAAGTAGGAGCCTCGCGGCTGGGCTGGGCTGGGCCGGCTCGGAGCTCAGCCTCCGGAGCAGCTGGGATTGCAGGCGTGATGATGACGGGGCCATCTTCTGATCCCCACACCGGCCAGGCCAGGCGCTGGGGCCTCTCGGGGCCGCGCGCCACCCCGCTCGCGCCCCGGCGAGGGCACCGTGCCACACGCAGACGGGGCCCCGGCCGGTGTCCAATGGGCCCTGGGGGGGGGGGGTCCCTCCAAGATGGGGAGGCTGCGGGCCTGCGGGTGCACCGTGCGGGCCCCACAGAAGATCGGGGGATGGCTGGGTGGTAGCCCTGGGGCCCCGTGGACTCGGCCCGTCCCTGCTCGCGTGTGCGTGCGTGCCGTGCGTGGTGCGTGCGTGCGTGCGCGGTGCGCCCATGCCCTCCAGTGCCCGCCTCGTGGGGGCGCGCGTCGGTGGGGCCTCCCGGGGAGGGCGCCCGTGACGGGGGCGCCCGGCAGACACCGGACGCCGCGTCCCTTCGCCCGCCCCTCCCCGCAGAGCTGAGCGTGCCCCCCGCCGTGCCCTACCTGGACGGGCCCCCCACGCCGCTGGCCTTCTACCGGGACTGGGTGTGCCCCAACCGGCCCTGCATCGTCCGCCGCGCGCTGGGCCACTGGCCGGCCCTCCGCAAGTGGTCGCTGCCCTACCTGAGGTGGGCGCCCTCCCCCGGGCGGCGGGGGGGCTGAGGTGGGGCGCCCTCCCCCGGGCGGCGGGGGGGGGCTGAGGTGGGGCGCCCTCCCCCGGGCGGCGGGGGGGGGCTGAGGTGGGGCGCCCTCCCCCCGGGCGGCGGGGGGGGGGGGGCTGAGGTGGGGCGCCCTCCCCCCCGGGCGGCGGGGGGGGGGGCTGAGGTGGGGGCGCCCTCCCCCCGGGCGGCGGGGGGCTGAGGTGGGGCGCCCTCCCCCGGGCGGCGGGGGGGGGGGGGGCTGAGGTGGGGCGCCCTCCCCCCGGGCGGCGGGGGGGGGGCTGAGGTGGGGCGTCCTCCCCCGGGCGGCGAGGAGGGGGGGCGGGGCGGGGGGGCGTGCCGGGGGGTTCGCCGGGCCCCCCGCCCAGTGCCGGTCCCCCCCCCCCCGCAGGGCCGCGGCGGGCGCCACGGAGGTGAGCGTGGCGGTGACCCCGGACGGCTACGCGGACGCGGTGCGCGGGGGCCGCTTCGTGCTGCCGGCCGAGCGCCGGCTGCCGCTGGGCCGCGTGCTGGACGTGCTGGAGGGCCGCGCCGCGCACCCCGGCGTGCTCTACGTGCAGAAGCAGTGCTCGAACCTGCGCGCCGAGCTGCCCGCGCTGCTGCCCGACCTCCCGCCCCACGTTGCCCTGGGCCTCCGAGGCCCTAGGTGAGCGGGGGGGGGGGGGGGGCGGGGTAGGGGGGGGCGGCGGGGTACGAGGGGGGGGGTGGATGTCCGCCCGGCCCCGGCCCCGGCCCCGTGACTCGCGCTCCACCCCGCAGGAAAGATGCCCGACGCGGTGAACTTCTGGCTCGGGGAGGCCGCGGCCGTGACCTCGCGTGGGTGCCGGGAGCGTGGGGGAGGGGGGTGGGGGGCGGGGGCGCCCGGCGGCGGAGGGGAGGGGGGGTGGGGGGCCGGGGTCGCCCCGGCGTGGGGGGGAGGGGGTGGGGGGAGGGGGTGGGGGTGGGGGGCCGGGGTCGCCCCGGCGTGGGGGGGGGTGGCCACGCGTGTTCTCGGGGCGGCGCCGGGGCTTCCCCCGCCTCGGTGAGGTCCGGCTCCGGCGGGTCGGGCTCGGGGTGCTGCCGGCCCCTCCCGCGCCCCTCGAGGCCGGGGGGCCCTGGGCTCCGCGCTCACGCCCGGCCCCCGCGTCCTGGTCGCAGTGCACCGGGATCACTACGAGAACCTGTACTGTGTGCTGTCGGGGGAGAAGCGCTTCCTCCTGCACCCGCCCAGCGACCGGCCCTTCATCCCCTACGGTAGGCGGGGGGGGGGGCGGGGGGGCGGGGGCGGGCGGCGGGGCCGGGGGACATGGGCCGGCGGCGGGCGGGCAGTGGGGCCGTGCGAGCGCCACGACTCCCCACCCCTCCCTCCGCCCGGGCCTCAGAGCTGTACGCGCCGGCCACGTACCAGCTGACGGAAGACGGGGCCTTTAAGATCGTGGACGAAGAAACCACGGAGAAGGTGAGTGCGCGCCCGCGCGCGGGGAGCCGGCCCGGGAGGAAGCCCCGCGGCCGCGAGCGCTGCCCGCCGCGCCCCTAGGTGCCCTGGATCCCGCTGGACCCCCTGGCCCCGGACCTGGCCCGGTACCCCGGCTACAGCCAGGCGCGGGGCCCTGCGCTGCACCGTGCGCGCCGGCGAGCTGCTCTACCTGCCCTCCCTGTGGTTCCACCACGTCCAGCAGTCCCACGGCTGCATTGCTGGTGAGGAGCCCGGGCCGGGCCGCGGGGGGGGGGGGTGGTCATCGCGTCACGTTCTCAGCCCCGCGTCTCCCCACAGTGAATTTCTGGTACGACATGGAATATGACCTCAAGTACAGTTACTTCCAGCTGCTGGACTCCCTCACCAAGGCCGCTGGGCTCAACTGAGGGAGCCTGGTGACCGCTGCCAGGGACGGGGCTGGCGGGGCGCTCCACCCCCCCGGAGCCCAGGACCACCGGCAGCAGTGTGCCAGCCTTCCCTGCCCCCCCCCACTGCCAGGGACGGGGCTGGCGGGGCGCTCCACCCCCCTGGAGCCCAGGACGACCGGCAGCAGTGTGCCAGCCTTCCCTGCCCCCCCCAATGCCAGGGACAGGGGGCTGGGGGGGCGCTTCAGCCCCCCGGGGCCGGTCCACTTGAGAGCCAGCCTGGATTCTGAATGTGCTGGCTGGTGCCAGGGTCCAGCTTGGGTTGCGATCAGAAGTCATAGGGAATATCAGAATCGAGAGACACAGGGTAAAAAGACAAGCGACTCCAAAAGCAAGACTTGCAGAGCCATTTGGTGTAAACCCACGGAGCAACTCATGGGGGGAGAGCGGAGGGGGGAGGGGGAGGGGGATGAGGGAGGCGCTAACAAACTGTACAAGAAATGTACCCACTGCCTTACGTATGAAACTGTAACCCCTCCGTGCATCACTTTGACAATAAATAATGATTAAAAGAAATCGGCAGTCATGAGAGGTGTCAGGAAGGCCAGGAAATGGCAGGCGGACCGGGGGAGGGTGTCCAGGAAGGTGCCACACAGGTCACACGGGGAGAACAGGTGCCTCTCACCGTGCCGCGGCCCCAGGTGGGTGAGTCACTGTCTGGAGGCTCAGCGTCCCGGCAGCCCTGCGCGGCCTGGGCCTGGTGGGGGCGCGGTGGGCTTGGCTGGGCCTGGGGGGGGGGGCGCGGTGGGCTTGGCTGGGCCTGGGGGGGGGGGCGCGGTGGGCTTGGCTGGGCCTGGGGGGGGGCGCGGTGGGCTTGGCTGGGCCTGGCGGGGGCGCGGTGGGCTTGGCTGGGCCTGGGGGGGGGGCGCGGTGGGCTTGGCTGGGCGGGGGGGGGGGGGGGGGGGGGCGCGGTGGGCCCGGCCGGGGCTGGCAGGGGAGCGGGGGGCGCGGTGGGCCCGGGCTGGGGTCTGAAAGGCCCCACGTGGCCGGCTCGGAGGGAGCCGTCAGCAGAGCTAGCTGCGGTCCTCTGTGTCGCCTTCCTCAGCCTGGTGAGGGCTTGGGGGTTCAGGCAAGAACGTCAGGGTGGCCCTAACCAGGCTGAGCCACTCCCCGGCTTGAGGACTCGCCTGCTGTCCAAGCCCACCCCCCGGGCGGACGGGCTGGCCGGGGCCGGGGCCTCACTGACCCAGATCCAGGGCAGCCCAGGGGGTCCGGTGCCCTGGAGATAACCCGGGTGGAAGTGACGGAAGCCCTGCCCGCCCCGCCCCTCCCATTGCCCGCAGGCTCCCTCCCCGCCCTCTGGAAGCGCAGGAAGAGCCCCTGGCCCTGGGGGCCACCCCCAGCCTCATCCCCGGCCCCCACTGCGGGGGGCGGCGGGCAGGCGTTGGCACCGAGGAGGCTTTGAACTTGGTTTTATGTGGCGGGGGCCACGCCCTGGCCGGGTCACGACACGACGAAGCCCGGGTGCTCAGCCCACATTGCTCAGGGCTCCCGTCAGGACCGGGCATTCCTGCCGTACAGGCACCGAGAGGTTGTGAAAGGCCCTGCCCGCGCCGCCCTGCCCGCACCGCCCTGCTCCTGTGGGCCGCGGCCCCCGTGGCGCTGGAGACCCCTCCTCCGCACGGGGCCGGCGCCGGCTGGGTGGCCGCGGGGGACCGGAGCGCCCGGGGCTGCCCCGGGAGGGTCGGGCGCCCACTCCCGGGCGGGCGGGCGGCAGGTCGGGTGGCGGGCGTGGCCTCGGTGGCGTGGAGGCGGCCGGTGGGAGGGGCCGGGAGGAGCCTGTGCCAGCTGGGCGCCTCGGCGTTGGCGCTGTGTTAAAAGCCAACAGTCGTAGTCCCGAGCCACGGCCCCATCACTCCTGCCCCGAGGACTCAGCCTCATGGCTGTGGTAAGAGGTCTCCCCGGGACCCGGCGCCGTCCAGGGCCCGTGTGGGGGGGCGCTGCTGGTTGGCTGTTCTTGGCGGCTGCGGGCTCTCGGGTGGTGGGCTGCTCATGGGCGGCCGGAGGCAGTGCCCTGCCCCGGGGCCGAACACAGCGCCCCGGCCGCTTTCCCGAGGCCCCTGGGCTAAGGGACCGCTTGGTGCTGTTTCGGGATGGGGTGGGGCGGGGGGGGGGTGGGGGGGGTCCGAAGGCTGCCACAGGTGCATGAACTTTCCCCGTGGGGACCTGGGGTGTTCTGGGCTGGATCCACGGGGCACCCTCTGGCCTTCCCCCGGCCCTGCCGGGCCACCATGCTGCCCTGCCAGCCAGGAAGAGCCCTCCCGAGAGCAGCCAGGGCCGTGGGGTCCCCCCGCCCCGTCCATTTCCAGGACTGGTGGGCCGAGCGGCCTGGCTGCCCGCCGCTGCGGTGGGCGGTGTGGGGGAGGGCGGGAGGGCGGGAGGAGTCACAGTCACGGCTGGTCTGTGTCCCGGTCCTGACCGGGCCCTTGGATCTGGCCCCGCCTCCCTGCCTCAGTTTCACTGTGTCACAGTGCATTCCTCGGCGGTTGTGTGGTAGGGCGGTGGCCGCCAGGCCGCTGGTGTAAGTGGGCAGGGGCGTGGGGGCCCCCCGTGGGGCGGGCCTCGGGGTCCGGGGCCAGGCCGGGGGGCTGCTCCACTCCCTGCGCTTCCTTTGCAGGCGAAGGTGCCGGGAACGTGCCTGCTCACCGTGCGCGTCCTGCAGGCCCACGGGCTGCCTTCCAGGGACCTGTGTGCGTGGCGCGGGCCCAGGAGCAGCGGGATTGGGTGGCAGCCCCGGTGGGAGGGCAGGGGGGCCGAGGGGGGGAGCGCGGACCCTGGGGCGGCGGGGGCGGGAAGGGCACGTGGCCTCCCTGACGGCTCGCTCCTCCCGCAGTGACCCCCTCGGACTGCTACGTGACCCTGTGGCTGCCCACGGCCTCCAGCCGCCCGCTGCAGACACGCACCGTCAAGAACAGCAGGGACCCCGTCTGGAACCAGAGCTTCCGCTTCCGCACCCACTGCAAGCTCAAGGTGACGGGGCGGCCCCGGTCCCCCCCCCCCCCGCCCCTCCCCACCCCACCCCTCCTTCCCGAAGCCAGCTACCCTGCCGCCCTCTCCAGAATATCCTGGAGCTGAAGGTCTTCGACCAGGACCTGTTGACCCAAGATGACCCCTGTTGTCCGTGCTGTTCGACGTGGGGACCCTGCGAGTGGGGGAGTCCCGGCGCCAGAGCTTTTCCCTGAGTTCTCAGGTGAGGGCTCCCCTCTCCACCAAGCCGGGAGCTTCCGGAGGGCAGCCCGGCCCCCGCTTTGCTTTCTTCTCTTCAGTAGAGCATCCAGAGGGGGGCGGCGCCCTCCCCCCCCCCCCCCCGCTGGCGTCTCCCCGCGCCCCCCGCCCGGCTGGCGTGTCCACGCGCCCCGCGCCCCCCGCCCCGCTGGTGTGTCCATGCGCCCCGCACCCCCCACCTGGCTGGCGTCTCCCCGCACCCGCGCCCCCCGCCCCGCTGGCGTCCTCAGCCCCGCGCTCGCTCCTCTCTCCGCAGGCGCAGGGGCGGCTGGAGGTTGAGTTTCGGCTGCAGAGTCAGTGAGTCGGGCCGGGGCGAGCTCCGGGAGGGGCAGCGGGGCGCCCCACCCGCCCCGCGGAGGAGGAGGGGGTCTGGGGACCCGCGGCTGTCTCTCACCGAGGGTCCCTGGGGTTCCTTTCAGGCCAGCTGGAGCGGAGTGGCTCGCCAGCAACGGCATCCTGGTGGTGAGTGGGAACAGCACTTGGGGGGGGGCCTGTGGCCCCCGGGGGCTCCCCGACGGCCCGGGATCTCCAGCGAGTGCTCGGG